>NC_069502.1:718886539-719186539 GCF_027579735.1 Bombina bombina | reverse complement strand
GTTCAGCTATAATGTAAACCTGGCCTGTTGGGGGTACTTGAGGACCGAAGTTGAGAAACAATGCTTTATGTGACACAAAGACTCCTACATTACAATACAAGGTTTAAAGAAAATCCCAAAGACATTGTGTCATTTCTCTGCATGCGGGCAAGATTTTGAATATCAGGCATAGAAAGAGAAACAAAAAACAATTGAATATACATCATACTATTATACAATGTGCTACTGCATTGGCGTATATTATTGTTGTAGTACAAGTGCTTGCTTGTAATTGTGTTTAAAGGGACATGAAACCCAAAAATGATGTTTCATGATTCAGATACAGAATACAATTTTAAACAACTTTCCAATTTACTTCTATTATTTAATTTGCTTCCTTCTCTTGTTATCTATCCTTTGCTGAAAGGTTTATCTAGGAAAGTTCAGAAGCAGCTAAGAACCTAGGTTCTAGCGGCTGATTGGTGGCTGCATATATATACCTATTGTCATTGGCTCATTCATGTGTTCAATTAGCAACTAGTAGTGCATTGCTGCTCCTTCAACAAATGATACCAAGAGAATTAAGAAAAAAATGATAAATAGGAGTAAATTAGAAAGTTGCTTAAAATGGCATGCTCTATCTGAATCATGAAAGAAAAAACTTAGGTTTCATATCCCTTTTACTCCAACAAAGCTGTTAAACACAAAGTTAAATGGATACTAAACAAAGCACTTTGAGATTGTAATATAATATTTTTAATTATGTGTACTAAAATGGTTTTGCAATATACTTTAATTATTTTTGTCCCTCTTTCCTCTTTTTTTTTGAAGGAGTAGCAGTGCATTACTGGGAGCTTGCTTAATATGTTGGGTGAGCAATGACAGAAGGCATATATGTGCCGACAGCAATCAGCAGCTAGCTCCCAGTAGTGCATTACTCCTTCGAATCCTACTTAAGTATGCTCTTCAACAAAGGCTATCAAAAGAACAAAGTACATTATTTAATAAAAGTCAAATGAATGCTATAGCTGAACCATGAACAACATTTTAGATTTATGTACCTTAAAACTCTTCACCCTGACATATCTGTCCTGATTGACTTCAGCAGAGATTATATGATAATAAACTGCAAAACAATGTGACTTTTGATAACAAAAATACATTGGCTCGCTAGTATTGAAATATTCCTCATGATGTCACAGGGGGATTGCTTATATGGGTGTATGTACTGGATATAGATAACAAAAAATCATAAATTGTTCCATAATTTCAGCCAAGGGTTGCAGAACTTTCTTTGCCCACTCTGTAAAGGGCCTGGTCAAAACATTAACCTCATGAAAAAAAATATATTTAACTGTGATCTCTTGAAAACAATTGTCATTCTACATGGGAAGCTGCGTGAAACAGCATAAGTGACCATCTCTCCTTGCCAACTCCCTTGGCCCAGATAACTAAATTAGTACAGTATAAAGTTCTGTTTTTACTCTTTTTTCTTTAAAAAATTGTTGCTTTGTGTAATTGTTTGTTAACTTTATTTTTTTATATAAATACACTGTGACTCCTTTTTGATCATAGTAAATGTTCCTTTGTTAAGTTTTTGCCTTTGTCTAATATTTGAACCACGTTACTGAAGAGACTTGCAATAGCAGTACTGCATTTTTTTAGATGGATTTTTGCTAAATTGTGTTTTGCGTTTTTTATTCTGTTGTCTGGGTTTTTTAATTTATTATTTTCCATATAATAATCTGAAACTGGTGTCAACAGAGATAGTTTAGTGTGGGTGGCATTAAAGGAGAGTTTGGACATTTTTCTTAGTCTAGTACCGACAAGAGAGTCTTTATTCTTTATTAGCCCTTGCACCCACTAAACTAAGTCACTAAACTAAGTCACAGGCTTTCCTTGGAGTGGCTAGATTGTGAAAAACGTGTTAAGGTGCAAAGGGTCAGTTAACCATTTCTGTGACAAACTGGTGACTGGTGCAGGGTTGGTTAACTCTGTAAGTCACACTAAGTATGAAGCATTTAAAACCTTTTAATATTAAGTGAGTTGAAATCACCCTCAGCCTTTACTTTGGGCTAGATTAGAGTGAAGCGCTATTTAGTGATCCCGCTCGAGTGTAAACATCGCTAAACTGAGCCTTTTTGCATGCGTTGGATAATGTGTATATTACGTGTTGAAAGTGAAAAGTTTGCACACAAGTGAAACCCGATGCGCACTAACCAAATATCTCAAACGTGTTAACATATTCTTCCCATAGATGTCAATGGAGAGCGTAAACTGAAAAAAAAAAACTTACACCTATATTTGGGCGCTTACCTGACAGGAGATATGAATAGGTTACATCCCAATGTTCTTAACGTACAGAATAATGTACTTTTTTTTGTAAATGCATATTATATATATATATATATATATATATATATATATATATATATATATATATATATATATATATATATACATACATACATACATACATATACATATATATTTATTCCTATATATATATAGGTATATACATATCTGTTTTACATTAACATTATCCGATATATAGAAATATATATTTAATAATAAAAGTATTTTTTTATGTGAAGAACATAGGAATAGAAAATATGTGTAATGTATTGGGTTTCACGATTTAGGTTTAATGCGGCCAGGTTAGCATACATGAAGAATTGCTAACTTTGATGTGTGATATTAAAAATATATTTTTAAAATATATTAATAAAAATTATAAAAAAATATTATACATACTGTAAAAAAGTCTAAATAATTCATAGAATATATCTTATTTTTTACAGTATGTATATTTTTTTTTAATAATTTTATTACTAATTTTTAATATTTTATATTCAATATTTCAAGAACACACACTGAAGTTAGCAATTCTTCATGTGCGCTAAGCTGACCATGTTAGCCCTAAAGCGTGAAACCCAATGCGCGTTATGCATATTTTACATTCCTATATTTTTCACATAGAAATTAAAAAAAAAATTAAAAAATGAATTATATATTTCTATATATGTGTGATAATGTTAATGTAAAATAGATATCTATACTTATATATCTATAGAAATAGATATATAGGTATATGTATAGAGAGATAGCAATAGGTATTTACAATAAAAAGTACATTATCCTGTAAGTGAAGAACATTGGAATGTTAAATATATACAGTAAATATACAGTAAAACACATAAATACTTAAATACATATGTACACACATCTATATTTATATATATATATATATATATATATATATATATATATATATATATATATATATATTTTTTTTTTTAACACCTTACACCATATATCTTTGATTATATAATTTTAACTGTACTTTTAAGTGTATTTATGAGCGCTCTCAAGTCGTGCTAAACCAAATGGCGTAAATTGTGATTGTGTTCAAGCAAACGTGTTAACTTTCAACTCGTAAAATATGCATTTTTTTTGCTGGGCGCAAATAGCCGACAAAAACACGATATCGCTCACACACACCAGTTAGCTTGCCACTCGGATTCTAGCCCTTTATGAAGTATCAATACTTTAAGGATATTACACTTTAGTTGTGGACAGCAAGGTTCTAGAACTTAATATGTGGGGGGCTAAAAAAGTGGTGAAAACACAGCATACATAATATATGGAGCACTTTGCAGCTCTACAATAGTGCTACACATGCGTTTGGAAGTGCTTAACACTCCTCAGCACACCTTAGAGCTGTCACTGGTTTTGAATAACTGCTTGTGAATTAATTTAAGAAGAACATTGTAAAACTATATTCCTAATAAAGAAACATGTGATGTACTAGATTGTGAAGTATCTTCTCAATTATGTAATTCTAGCTGTTCTCCAGAAATCTCTACATGTAAAGATGTGAGCTGACCACCGTTACACTCTCACTGACTTTACAACAGTTGTGCTCAATGATGTCACCACTGACATTTGCCATCATACAAATCTGTTTAATACAATTTTATAGATTCTCTACTATAGGTTCTTATATAGCTATATAGGCAGTCAATTATAAGATTAGAATGAATGTACTGCAGTTCTTATACTTAACAGCCAAAATGGCACCCCTCCAAAAACAGGTGCAACTAGGAAGTTGCCTTCACTGCCTAAAAAGAACTGTGTTCCTGGCCTAATGAGGAAGTTGGCTAGTTTTAAAAAAAACTGGTTAGGTTGGTCAGATATGATTTTTACATGCATCATCAAATTTGAATTGATATAAAAAATCTTGAACATTGCTGCTATAAACTATCACTAACAAATCAAGTTATATTGTAGATTTAAAACATTTTTACAATGACCATCCAATTTGTGGGAAGAATTAACTATACTATGAAGGATATGTTTCTCCATTGTCTTGTTACAAAATAAGATAAACTTTGTAAACTATGCTACATTCATCTCCAATCTCACAAAAAGGGGATTAGGAATTCTATTTTTTTTTCAACATAATCCGCACAGAAATCATGCATTTTAATGGTTCAGTTTCAGCTATGAATTTGCCTGTGGTATTCTTCTATTTGAAATACCAATCTTTTGTAAGTAGAATTAGCTGTACTTATTCGAGATTATTTAAATTAGTAAGGTCCATAATGCATTTATCTGCTCTGATCATATTTTAGTATTGTTATAAAAAATGTATCTAGAAATATGCGTTGTATCCTATCTGACACCTCACCCCAGGTCAACTGTCTTGGGGTCACACTTGACTCAGAACTCACATTCAACCCACATATACAAGCCCTTACCAAATCCTGCAATTCACACCTACGCAACATTTCCAGAATTCATCCCTTCCTTTCTCAAAAAGCTAAAAAAATACTTATTCATTCCCTCATTTTGTCACGCATTGATTATTGCAATCTACTTCTAAATGGCCTTCCAAAACACTGCCTCTCCTCCCTCCAATCTATTATGAATGCTTCTGCTAGACTCATCCACCTAAGTCGCTGATCTACATCAGCTACATCTACATCAGCTGCTCCGCTCTGCCAGTCTCTACACTGGCTCCCCATACACACCAGAATACAATTTAAAGAATTAACCCTAACTTACAAAGCACTCAATAGTCTAACTCACAACTATATTTCCTCTCTCATCATGAAATATTCCCCATTCCGTCCTCTTCAATCATCTTCTGACCTACATCTCTCCACTCCTGTTATCTCTATGTCCCAATCTCATCTCTAAAACTTTGCACGTGCTGCTCCTGTCCTCTGGAACTCTCTACCCTGCTCCATAAGACTGTCTCCAACCTTGTATAGCTTCAGACTCTCCTTGAAAACTCACCTATTCAGAGAGGCTTACTATCTCTCCTCCATCTCTCATCCAAACCAAACTAATACATGAACTGCCTGACTCACTGCTGCAACTACAACTGATGTGACAAGCTAACCCAACCTTATGTATCTGCACCCTAAACCTGTAGACTGTGAGCTCTCCGGAGCAGGGCCCTCTTCCTCCTGTACTAGATTTATTTAGTTTTCTTATGTTTTGTATTTTATCACAAATCCTTGTCATTGTATACCCCTATCACTGTACCCAGCGCTATGGAATTTGGCGGCACTATACAAATAAATGATAAAAATAATAATACTAATAATCTGAGCATTTAATATTCATTTTATGAACCTGGTTAATCATCAGGACATTTTATTTGTATCAATGCTATCTGCAACATGAATTACTGACACATCATTTTATTATTTTGCTTTTTTGCAGATACAAAGGCTCTGCCATGGCAGAAGGAGATGATGAAGAAACATTTTCAAGTCCTCTTGTGTTCCGTCTACATGAGAGTGCACCCAGAGTAGTACAAGAGGTCTTGTTGGAACGTGGATGGAAGGAATACAATGAATATTATCAAGACGAAACAGAATGGAACTTGCACTGGAGATCATCCTCCTTCCGAGCATCTGATCATGACAAAGTTAAGCCATGGCAAAGACTCAATCATCATCCAAGTACATCACAGATGACAAAGAAAGACTGTTTAGCAAGACATTTGAAACGTATGAAAGGAATTTATGGTGCATCATACTATGAGTTCAGCCCAGTATCCTTTATTTTGCCAAATGACTACACAAAATTTGTTGCTGAATATACCAAGGAAAGACAAGAAAAAAAGTTAAGTTACTGGATCTGCAAACCAGTTGACTTGTCAAGAGGTCGAGGTATATTCATTTTCCATGATATCAAAGACTTGAGATATGACTGTACTGTAATTGTTCAGAAGTATATCACTAACCCTTTGCTAATTTCAGGTTACAAATTTGACCTGCGTATTTATGTTTGCGTAACAAGCTTCTGCCCATTAACAGTTTACGTTTATCAGGAAGGTTTGGTTAGGTTTGCAACTGAAAAGTTCAACCTAAGTTCACTTGACAATGTATATGTCCACTTAACCAATACCAGCATTAACAAATACAGTTCATCATACGCTACAGATAAAGAGAGGATTGGTAGTGGATGTAAATGGACACTTAGCCAGTTCCGATCTTATCTTCGTAATCTAGAAGTTGATGACGCATTACTTTGGCAAAGAATCTACAATATAGTCAACATGACCCTACTGGCTATTGCACCATCTGTGCCTTCATCTCCTAATTGTTTTGAGCTATTTGGTTTTGATATTCTTATAGATGATACTCTAAAGCCATGGCTTTTGGAAGTCAATTACAGCCCGGCTCTGTCAATAGATTGCTCTCATGATGTCATAGTAAAAAAAAGTCTTATACATGATATCATTGAACTACTAAATTTTAAGACATCCGATGGCATAAATGACAGCAGCACTTCTAAAAAGGTTGACAAGGCAGTACATTCTACACAAGTCCCACGTCCCCAAACACCCTGGAGGTGTGACAATAATGTTAATTCTCAAAGACCTCTAAAAACCTGCCATTCTTTGAAAAGCGAGCATTCAAGAGAAAATCAGGAACAAACCTTTAGTCAGCATGCTAACTTTAAAATTCCCCATGTTAATTTGACAGATGATTATCATCACGTAGATGGTGACAAGGAAACTAAAGATGTTGAGAATGAAGGAAAGGAGATATTCAGGAGAAATCACTCTGGAGAAACTTCTTTCCTACCTCTTCATGAGGAAGGAAACAAAACAAGCAGGGATGAACATAAAATAGCAGGATCTTTTCCTCGTAAAACCCTCACTTCAAGGTTAAGAGAAAGAATGAATATGCCAGAGAGACTGACAAGTTTTTCCAAATCCCATCAAACATTGAATTCCAAAAGAACTAAGGTGGTTACAAATAGCTCATTTCAGATTCCACATTTGAAAACAATTAAACGTTCTTTCTTCCCATTATATTTTATTTCAGATCTAGACAAAAGACCTCCTGCTCGTGTTGGTGATTTTATACTTGTATTTCCCTTTAATCACTCTTCCCTTGTAGCTTCTAGAAATGGAACAGCAGACATCAAAAGTATAATTCAGGAAATCAGCAAGTTAACACACAGGTTTTCACCAAATATAAAGGCTGCCTAATTTAAACTCAGTATTTTTTATCTTTAGCATGTCCGATGATGTTTTGCAAATGAAAACTGGTCTATAAGATGATGGCTTAAAACCCTTGTGCATTAAAAAAACAATTATTTTACTCCCATGGTCCATCAACTTTCAACTTTATTAACTTAAGGAATGTTCATGTTAAGAAATCTTTGCGCAACATTGAGTAAATTATTAGAACTTTACCTCCTGCATACAGCATCACACAACTTCACTTCCACTCATTTTATTATTCTAATAAATCATTTACTGGCTGTTGTTGTGATTTTGTAGCCATTAATAAAATTGATCAGCAACACTTGCACAATCAGTTGAAAGATCAGCACAGTCCAATTAGACTTGACAATGCACTTTTCACAGACGTGGTGAAATATTGCCTATACTTACTTCTTGGCATACATACCACATTGTGCGAGGCTCTGCCAAATATGAAGCTTGGTCTTGCCTTGCAAATAGACAGATGTCTATATAAATCACTGTGGCAACTTATTCCCATTATTCTGTCTAAGCTCTGCTCTTTTTAACCCTAATGACACAGTCCGTTTCCTTAAACAGGAAAGTCCACCAAGCAACATACTTTGTACTATTCACCATAATTTTGCCCCATCATGTTTTATCCAATCCATCCTCACTTATGTTTACGTTCACCTCTATATATCTTCTTCCAGATTAACAGTTACAAATGCTGATATGTATGTCTTAGTTGAATACAGTATTTAATTATATTACTTATATTACAGAAGTGGGGTCATAGTCATTTAAAAATGAATTTCAGAAATAAATATACAGTGTCTTGACGAAAAATGTCCAAACTGATATAGAACGTCAGTAAAATACTAGAAGAAGATACAATGTCTGTTTAACATTTCTCATTTTTTATTTTTCATCAATCAGTGTCATTGTGCACCTCTGCTTCAGTATACAGTGATCAGGAACTTATAAATAATATAATAAATTATAGTCATACTGATAAATGAACCTTAATGGTGGAAATAACTTAATGCATTTTTCGCACCAGCCAATCTATTTTTATACTATTTTCAAGGGATTTTCTTAACCCTGTTGAGGTATTACACATACCTGTGCTGAAACAGATTTTAGTAATTTACACTTATTACACTTACTCATCCATTTTAGTGTATTTTCTGTGAACTATCCATGCATATAATACCTTGTTTTTATATTCAGCAGACTGAGAACATTTAGAAAAAACTTTAGCTTGCAAAAATACTCAAATGGAAAAAACTGCCACATGAAATGTGGAGAAATAAGGTATATTCTAAATGCTCATTTAGGATAAAAGATTGGGATGGACTTATAGATGATATTGGTTTAAAACCACAGAATGTTTGTTGTCGCTTTTTGTATTTGCACAATTTGGGGACTTTTACACATTGAGAATTGTTAATTTATAGATGATATTGGTTTAAAACCACAGAATGTTTGTTGTCACTTTTTGTATTTGCACAATTTGGGGACTTTTACACATTGAGAATTGTTAATATTGAATGTATTTATTTTTTAATTATTTTTTTTTTCTTCTTTCCCTCCTCTCTTCCCCTCTCTCTTTCTTTTACTCGGTATTCATTGTTATGCTAGGAGTAGGTGTTTTGGGACTTCTTTTATATAGAACAATATGACACTTAAATTTATATCATGGAATGTGGGGAGTTTTAATTCCCCCACTAAATGTCAGACGATACTTACACATTTAAGAAGGCTGAAAACAGATGTAGCATTTCTACAAGAGACACATCTCTCTGATCAAGAACATGAAGAATTACGGAGAGATTGGGTGTGGTCAGTAGTATTTGTCTCCTAAACTAGCACAAAGAGGGGAATTGCAATACTTTTTGGCAAACAGCATGCAGTTGATGTGGTCAAGTCTATTAATGATCCTGAAGGCAGATTTTTGATAGTACAAGTCAGTATAGGGGATAAGGTGTGGTTACTTTGCAACATATGTGCTCCTAATGAAAAAACAAGTGGATTTTGGACAGGTTTAATCCAGGCCCTGGCCCCGTTCCAGGGTATGGATTTGATTCTAGGAGGGGACTTTAATTTAGCCCCTGATCCTATTTGTGATAGACTGCGATTGAAGGAGTGTTTTAAGTCGAATAGCCAACATTGCAATTATGGAAAGTTTAAGTTAGTAGATATATGGAGATTACGTAACCTAGATGGTAGGGATTATACCTGCGCTTCTAAAGTAACCCCCACCCTTTCCAGAATAGATCTATTCTTACTTTCTAACTCACTCATCCCCAGAGTTAGTGGGGATAAAATTCATGACGTAATAATTTTGGATCATGCTCCAGTAGAATTTTCTTTTTTAGATAATTTTACCCTTCAGAAATAGAAATACCTTGCACTTTCCCTATTATATATATTCCTCAGAGAACTTTCAAAAACATCTGATACATTCATGGAATCATTATTTAACAGATAACAAGATACATGTAGATAGCTCAGAATTAATTTGGGAAACAGCTAAAGTAGTACTCTCCGGTAATATAATATCATATGACACTAATTTACGTAGGAAATCTCTACAGGAGTTTCAAATGCTGCAGGAAAAACTATCTGCAAATTATAATACCTACTGTGTAACACCTTCAGCATCAACGCAAGATGCTTATCTGATAAGTAATGAAGAACTAGATGCCTATCTGGTATATCAAGCATCTTATTCACAATTGAAAGTTGATAGCTGATAATATTGATTAAGGAATAGATCAGTTAAGCTACTTGATTCCTTTGTTAAGATGCGATCATCCCGTAAACATATAGCAGCTATTAGAAATAGTGGTATTACACAAAGGACACCAACTGCTATTGCAAAGGCATTTGCAAATTATTTTTCGGATTTATATACCAGTCAAAAAACTGCCTTACCAGCATCATTACATAATTTCTGGAAGAATTTAACACTGCCACAGATATCACAAGAGCAGATGGAACGCTTAAATGCTCCAATCACGATGGAGGAAATTGAAAAAACTATTTGCTCATTGGCAAATGGTAAGGCAACCGGGCCAGATGTCCTACCCATTGAGTTTTATAAGATACTCAAACCTCAGATCACTCCCATACTTGTGAGATTGCTCAATGGATATTTTCAAGGGGTATATCTCCAGCACAGACTTTTACTAGTGCGCATTTCTCTCTCATTTAAAAGCTGTAAAACAACAAGACTTACCGGAGTCTTATAGACCTATTTCGTTGCTTAACTCTGACTACAACATTTTAATGAATGATTAAAAATAATTCTTACTGGGCTTATACACCCGGACCAGAGGGGTTTTATGTATGGAAGGACATCAGTAATGAACTTTTGAAGAGTTCTGCATACAGTTTCCCATTTTTGGTCACGCTCAGTAGAGAATAAGGAGGGAGCACTATCAGAGGCCTTCCTGCTATCCTTGGATGCAGAGAAGGCCTTTGACAGGGTTAAGTGAAATCATCTATTTGAGACCATTAGACGTTTTGGCTTTAATGGTCCATTTATTTCCCTTATCCGTAATATTTATCTTACATCAATGGCTTATATCTTTATTAACTGTCCATTGTCACCCCTCCTTTTTTACTTAGTTTTAGAGCCTTTAGCAATAAAACTACACCTCTCATTTGCTGGAATAAATTTGAAAGGAGCAATATTACAGCTCGATTTATATGCAGATGATATACTGCTATTTGTAGAACATCCCACTTTATACATCCCAAAACATATTGATCAGGGATTTTAGAAATGTATCAGGCTATAGTGTGAGATTTTATGGCTCCATAAATCCAAGAAGAATATATATAACTTTCCATTTAAAGTTAATCACTAACATATTTGGGTATTCATTTATCCAATAACCCTAATCTAATATATAATTTAAACATCTCTAAACAATGCACAGAAATATCTGCACTAATGGAAAGCTGGCACCACCTTCTGGCACCCTTTATTTAGCTGGTAGGGTGGATGGTTCTCCTGCCTAATTTATTATATCCTCTCCTAATGCTCCAAACTAGAGGGGACTTAAGGCCCTAGAACTACACAACATGGAAATTCCTATGGAAAGGGAATAAAGTGAGAATAGCTTTCAATAAATTACATGCCCCTTATTTAAGTGGAGGACTTGGCCTACCTAGTTTCAAATTATATAACTGGGCAACCTTGTTGCGCAATGTTTTGGTTTGGCAACTACTGTAGGTGCGGGCCACTTTTACAATGAGGCACTAAACACTGTTTCATAATAAAATAAATAAAAATAAAACACCGTTTATTACCTTTATCAGTTCTAGGGTTGCCACCTATTCTGGAAAGATACATTGCTGTAATGAGCTGAATAAAGAGCTTTTCCCTTTTTTCACTTGGAGTGCATAAACACACAAACTATTATACACACACAAAATATATATATATATATATATATATATATATATATATATATATATTAGGGTTGCACCGATACTAGTATCGGTATCGGTGTCGATACCAAGTATTTGCATGAGTACTTGTACTCGTGCAAATGCACCAATAATTAAACCGATACCTCCAATTCCTACCCATATGCCATCTTGTGGAGTTTTTCAAACTGTATGTTCCCATTACATTTTAAGCTGGAGTGAAGACTTAACTAAAAATTGTTCACTTCTGTTCTGCCAATACAAATTGCTGTTATTTGTATTATTTTACTTTAGAGCAGTGCTTTAAAAGCTGCTACTTTACAGCTGGAAGCCTCTCATCTTGCACAATTATGCTCAAAATATACTGTACTCTGAGGAACACCCTTAGCCACGGCTGGACTGGGAATAAAAAGCAGCCCTGGAAAAATATGAAGACCAGCCCTATTTTCTGTTGAGTCAGCAGAATACAAGTGCCCCATTTTTCTCAAAGGGGATTACTGGGATACTCCTTCCCCAATATTATTTTCAGAATTAAATTATACGACTTTGTATTAAGTACAAGTTTCAGATTTATCAGTTATAAAGGCACCCTACAACTCAATTGCATCCAGTAATCGCCCCTTTAAATTGTAGCTTTCCAGTCCCAGCTGCTGCAGCTGTTATTTATTGTTGTTATTATTTATATTTGTTATTGTAAAAATTTTATTTATAAACATGTTCTATGAACTTTGTGACAACAAACACATAAAACTGTTTTATTATTTCAAAATGTCTTTTGAGATACAGTTCATAATTATAAAGAAGCGATCTTAAATCTGTATTGTGCTTGGTAAACTGTCATGACATTAAAAAAGTATCGGTAATTGGTATCGGTGAGTATTTGAAAAAACTATCGGTACTTGTACTCGGTCTTAAAAAAATGGTATTGGTGCAACCCTATCTATATATATATATATATATATATATATACAGTATCTCACAAAAGTGAGTACACCCCTCACATTTTTGTAAATATGTTATTATATCTTTTTATGTGACAACAATGAAGAAATGACACTGTGCTACAATGTAAAGTAGTGACTGTACAGCCAGTATAACAATGTAAATTTGCTGTCCCGTCAAAATAACTCAACACACAGCCATTAATGTCTAAACCATTAATGTCTAAACCATTGGCAACAAAAGTGAGTACACTCCTAAGTGGAAATGTCTAATGTCAATATTTTGTGTAGCCACCATTATTTTCAGCACTGTCTTAACCCTCTTGGGCATGGAGTTCACCAGACCTTCACAGGTTGCCACTGGAGTCCTCTTCCACTTCTCCATGATGACATCACAGAGCTGGTGGATGTTAGAGACCTTGCGCTCCCCCACATTCAATTTGAGGATGCCCCACAGATGCTCAATAGGGTTTAGGGCTGGAGACATGCTTGGCTAGTCCATCACCTTTACCCTCAGCTTCTTTAGCAGGGCATTAGTCATCTTGGAGGTGTGTTTGGGGTTGTTATCATGTTGGAATACTACCCTGCGGCCTAGTCTCCGAAGGGAGGGGATCATGCTCTGCTTCAGTATGTCACAGTACATGTAGGCATTCATGGTTCCCTCTGTAGATCCCCAGTGCCGGCAGCACTCATGCAGGCCCAGACCATGACACTCCCACCCCCATGCTTGACTGTAGGCAAGACACACATGTCTTTGCACTCCTCACCTGATTGTCGCCACACATGCTTGACACCATCTGAACCAAATAAGTTTATCTTGGTCTCATTGGACCACTCAACATGGTTCCAGTAAGCCATGTCCTTAATCTGCTTGTCTTTAGCAAACTGTTTGTGGGCTTTCTTGTGCATCATCTTTAGAAGAGGCTTCCTTCTGGGACGACAGCCATGCAGACCAATTTCATGCAGTGTGCGGCGTATAGTCTGAGCACTGACAGGCTTACCCCCCACCCCTTCAACCTCTGCAGCAATGCTGGCAGCACTCATATGTTTATTTCCCAAAGACAACCTCTGGATATGACACTGAGCATGTGCACTCAACTTCTTTGGTCGACCATGGCGAGGCCTGTTCTGTGTGGAACCTGTCCTGTGAAACCGCTGTAGCTCAGTTTCAGGGTCTTGGCAATCTTCTTATAGCCTAGACCATCTTTATGTAGAGCAACAATTCTTTTTTTCAGATCCTCAGAAAGTTCTTTGCCATGAGGTGCCATGTTGAACTTCCAGTGAGAGTGTGTGAGAGCGATAACACCAAATATAACACACCTGCTCCCCAATCACACCTGAAACCTTGTAACACTAACGAGTCACATGACACCGGGGAGGGAAAATGGCTAATTGGGCCCAATTTGGACATTTCCACTTAGGGGTGTACTCACTTTTGTTGCCAATGGTTTAGACATTAAAGGCTGGGTGTTGAATTATTTTAAAGGGACAGCAACTTTACACTGTTATACAGGTTGTACACTCACTACTTTACATTGTAGCAAAGTGTCATTTCTTCAGTGTTGTCACATGAAAAGATATAATAAAATATTTTCAAAAATGTAAGGGGTGTACTAACTTATGTGAGATACTGTATATATATATATATATATATATATATACACTTTTATATATATAAAACACAGGAATGGACCGCACTCACAGACTGGACTGGGTACTCATCCTAAGCCACTGTTAACTCCACAGACAGCTGCACAGTTCCCAGCAACCCAGGCAGTTAACCCCTGAACAGCCTGGGTGACAGGCCCGCAGGGAAGCATTACAAACATTATAAACACAACACACAGAAAACCTGGCACTCGCAAGCAGATACTCAGTAATGTTTAAAAGCAAAACTGGGGGAAGTCAGTTACATTTGGCACCAAAGGATTAAGCCCAGGACCATGTCAAAGCCTCCCCCTTCCTGGGACCCTAAACCAGCACCCACAAAATGCATACTTTCATGCTTTTAAACATTACTGAGTATCTGCTGGCGAGTGCCAGGTTTTATATATATATATATATATATATATATATATGTATGTGTTAAAAGAGAAAAGGATGATTCAGCGCTAGGTGTCCCCCCCGAGAGATATATAATTTATAGTGTGGATGGATGAACTGGCTGCCCTTATACCTGAAATGAGGGCAATTGTAGGGTCCCCACCCTGCACTGTCCTATTTCATTTTGCAGAGAGAACAATTGGTAGAAAGAGTGGTATTAAGGCGCACTGTTCATATATATATATATTAGATAAAAAGAGGACACAAAAGGGATATAATAGTGCTGGTTCTGTAGTGTAGATTCTTATTAGTACTATATACATATTTATAATAATGGATATATAAATCAGGACCTAATGTGCTCTTAAAGATGGAAATTCATAATATAACAGATGTTAACAGAAATGCAAAAGACCCATATACTGTTGTTTTCAAGTTTGTAAAGGCAGTATATTGATATTCATTTTTAAGTGAATATGGCAGAAATTCAAACTTACAGAATGGAACCTCAATCTTATGAGGTATGGTATTTGCACAGCAAAAATCAACTCGTATGGAGATCTGCTTTCCTCTTAAAGTATGATGGATTCTTCAAAGGACTGACAACTGTCAGTGTTCCATCTGAACCTTCGGTTCAATTCCTTCTCAGAGTATGGTGAATCTCTCCAAAAACGAATATATAAAGAAAGAAGCCGCAAATAGTGTTATACTGTTTAAAAATATGGTACACTTTATTCACATAGAAAAACACACTATTAAAATGCCTGCTTACACTCAATAACCTCAGAATGGTATGAGGTATTTGAAAAGCTCTTGGGAGTCTGTATATACAGATAATGATATGAGGGGGGTGCCAAAGCGCCACAAAAGGCTGGGTCTGAGCTAGTAATTGCTAAAATCACAATTTAGCATGAAAATGCATTTTATTCATACAAATATATGGTTTACAGATGATAAACAACTAACAGACAATACAAAATAAAAACTCAGTTAAGAGCACAATTTAAAAACACAATTTAAAAAACTAGCCTTGATCAATGGCTAGTAAGAGAACACTAAAAATACCTGGTTTCCCAGTACACAATACTCCAAAAGAATTGGAATAAGGTAAACACTTTGACTAAGATCTAGTGAAGGTGGGACACATCGGTGTCCTAAATTATATCTAAAAGATTGGACAGCCTGTGTGTGCAAATACTTAGATGTTAATTAAGATAGAAGAAATAACCCAAAGTAAGGGTAAAATTAATCTGCTGGTTACAGCTGCGTGTGTAAGCTACAATGTGTGTCGTTAGAGATATACGACCTCACAGTGCAGTTGAATCTAGCTTGTGTATGGACCAGGCACAAGCCTGCGTGTGTAAGCTACAATGTGTGTCGTTAAGGATATACGACCTCACAATACAGTTAGATCTAGCTTGTGTGTGGGTCTGGCACAAACCTAGTGTGTACAATAAGTGGATAAGTAGTGTCCAATAGTGTAATAGCTGGGTGATAGTCCGTGAGTGTCGCAACTAGTGCTTGAACAAGATATAAACTTAAACTTCAAAAAATCGTAGCCAAACAGAAAATAAATTGTGATAAATCAAACAGCGTGAAATAGCAAAAACAAAATACAAAACATCCAGATTAACACTGTGAGTTAATCAACGGTGAAAGACCATAACAATATTCAAAACCAGATTCAAAAGTCAGATTTCATAAATTAGAAGCAAACGGTTAGAATCAAAAAACAGTGGCCACTGTGAAAAAAAAGAGATATACGTGAACAGTCAATCCAACAGACATAAAGGTAATCCTAAAATCCTTTGTAAATGATAGCGTTCCTGCAATGATCCTGCAGCCGAAGCAGGAGAGAATTTAAAAAGCGAAAGTCCTGGTCTTCTCCGGTTTCGACGGTACCTAAAATAGTAAAAACACAATAGTGCAGATAGTTTTCTTAATCAAATAACAATTAAAATAGAACTAACCAGTCAACGCGTTTCGGTCTATTCTAGACCTTTATCAAGACTGGTATTGTTTGTTTACAAATCGCCTTTTATCTGTATGTGAAAATGTGGACCGGAAGTAGTTGCTTAGTACTTCCGTTTTTTTGCATTCAGTGAGCTTGTTTACATTCAATAAACTGTTTACTTTTCAATTAGTTTTGATGTAGGAGTATTTTCCTTTAATTCTCACAGTGATTCCAATTAGCCTAATACTGGCTCATAATACAAATTATTGTCACGAAATTCTTATAAATGAAACCGGAATGCCCGTTTCCAAACTACTTCCGGATTCCTCAGTTAACCTACTTCCGGTCTAATTCATAATTTCTTCAGATGGAGGGCATTACTAGATATATCTGTTACAAGTGTACTACTCAGACCCCGCCTTTTTATACTGTTTGCTTGGCCTTTTATAAACATCGTTCAGATTTTCTGGGTTTACGATTTCAATATTCCTAAAAGTCTCTAAGCTGGGGCGAATTGTGTTTATGTGTTAAGACGTATTACAGACTATCTTTTCCTAAAGGTTTGTGTTCATATATCAAAACATATTAAAGATTATCTTTCCGTAGTATATTCTCTTTCAGTGGTATATTTTCATATTTGCCAAATTGACATTCATATAGCTGTTTTGTCACTACGATCTCAGTACTCGCAATTTCTTAACGTGTATCGGATACTTTCAGTGTATAGAGAGGGGAGCATGTTCAATATTCTCACTGTATATCCAATATTATCCCAGTAAGTGCAGTGTCTTGCATGTCCAATATTCTCATTGTATATCCAATATTATTCCAATAAGTGCAGTGTCGTGCATATACTAATTCATATTGTCGTAGATGGGAGGGTGTGTCTAAACAGTGTGATCCTATTGGTGCCGTTATGTATTTATTCAGACTATTGAATACCTTTAAAAAATGATCTTATCTTAAAAGAGCATTTTATAACCACTGTGTTTTATAACCACTGTTAATCCTTTCATTAGTAGGCATATATCTTAATCATCTATACTTATATAGCGAATGGAAGGAAGGGAGGTGTGTAACGGAGTCATCTCCTTATTGGTTTAAATTCTTTCAATCAGGAGCTCGTGAGCATATAGTTCAATAGCCCAACAGGTATAATGAATGGAAGGAGAGAAAGGGGTGTGTAGGGAGATAATCTTCTTATTGGTTCAGAGTCTTTTATTCAGAGGCTAGTTTTAATTAGCACAGAGAGGCAGATTCGCTTAAGAGCTGTCTGATCATCATTGAATGTCTCCCTATTATATTTGAAAAACACATCTTAGTATTATTCTTAAAATGTCTATATTTACAAACATATACATTGGTTTTATTTCAAGAGATCTACCTGCAATTTCGTCTCCATTGTTACTCAGTCGTCTCCATTGTTACTCAGTCATCTGCCGATAATAGTGTAATCTAACACTTAGTATTAAGAGGTACATTCTTTAAAAATATTTCTAGATAATATCATTTGACCGGTCGGTTTAGAATAGCTTAAGAGAAGATTGGTACTTGATGTTTACTTGTCTACTGACAAAACGTGAGACCTTAAACTTGATGATATATTCATCAATTACCTAGATCAATATCTAAATATTGATATTCATAGGTATAATTATTTTTGTATATTCGATAATATTAGTCGGTGAGTTAGCTTATAATGGCTTAGAAAAAAAGTTCATGTTAACTGTTTATAAACTGTGATTGTATTTAGCCTTCAAATAGTCCATAATTGGTTATAGCTAGATTCCTAAATATGAGGGTATCTATAGAGTGCAAGAAACTTAAGTGTCCTATGTATTTTGATTCCTGTAATGATAATTCAGAGGGCTTTAATAGCATAGGGATAGTATATTAGAGGTCATTCTTGGCCTGGTATAGGAGTCATAGGGGGCAATTATTTCAACTGGCTTTAACCAGAACTTTCTTGGCCCATCATGGCCATATGTTCAAACTTGATCTCTGTTGATTCTTAAAGAAGTATTAAAGCATCTTCCTGCAATAATTAGAGAGGTCTTTACTAGCATAGGGGTAGTATATTAGAAGTCTTTTTTGACCTAGTATAGGAGTCATAGGGGACAAATCTTTCAACTGGCTTTTACAAAAACTTTCCTGGCCTATCATGGCCATATGTTAGGACTTGATCTTTATTTATTATTAAAGATGTATTAGATCATCTTTCTGCAATGATCAAAGAGAATACGTGCTATGTCTAATTTTCTTTGAAGTATAGAGAGAGGTGCTTTCTAGCTTTTTATGGATACTTTATGTGTAAACTAGATCTCAGATGTTTTCAAGGTTTCTCTTGCTATAACGTGTAGGGAGGAGTGTATTAATGTATATCATATTTTGAAAATTCAGAGATTGAGACAGGGGGCAGAGCAAATTGTCTATATATCATATTCCATAGAAGAAGATGACCACAATTATTTAGATGGTCCTCTTCAGAGTTCCCTTGTTCACATATGCTTTTATACACAGGCCTCTGCATTGTTTGAACTATTCATCTTTCCACTTCTTGCCTAGGGGTTCAGTAGGTGTGAGAGGTCTTCTTTATTATTAAGGCCTCTTGGATATAAGCAATCCATTAGGAATATCCATTTGGATTCATTAGTTAGGAGCAGTTTCTCAAAGTTACCGCCCCTCCAGTTTTTTATAACCTTTTGTATTCCTATGTATTTCAATGCTTTGATGTTTCCATGATGTTTGGTTGTGAAGTGTTGGTAAAGCGGTGTGTCCATGTTCAATTTTTTGATCATCAACAGATGTTCTCGAATTCTGTCTCTGAGAACTCTGGATGTTTGTCCAACATACTGGAGTCCGCACGGACATTGTAGTAAGTAGACTCCAGTATGTTGGACATACAAAAGGTTATAAAAAACTGGAGGGGCGGTAACTTTGAGAAACTGCTCCTAACTAATGAATCCAAATGGATATTCCTAATGGATTGCTTATATCCAAGAGGCCTTAATAATAAAGAAGACCTCTCACACCTACTGAACCCCTAGGCAAGAAGTGGAAAGATGAATAGTTCAAACAATGCAGAGGCCTGTGTATAAAAGCATATGGGAACAAGGGAACTCTGAAGAGGACCATCTAAATCGTTGTGGTCATCTTCTTCTATGGAATATGATATATTGACAATTTGCTCTGCCCCCTGTCTCAATCTCTGAATTTTCAAAATATGATATACATTAATACACCACCTGCATTCCTTTTACCTGTTTGCTGTGATGTGATGTTTTAAACAGAAGAATAAAGAATTGTCTTTTACGCATACAAGGAACCGACTGCTGCCTCATCTTTTGCTATCTATTTACTTTGGGATGACAAGGAGTCCCTGTTTTCTGGCAGTTTGTCCCTTCAAAGATCCTCAAACTTCGGTTTTCACACTGTGAAGTCAATACAGTGCAAGTACCGTGTTTCCTGGATGGTGATAGGCTGAAGGCGGCACACCCCTAACTACGCACAACCCCGATGACGTCACACGCCAAGCTGCGGAGGCCCGTCATTTGAAATCAGAAGCGGTACGGAGAGGAGTTAATTCCTATAGGGGAACCGGTGGCTTTAGCCGCAGATCGTCCCCACCTAGGACTATACCTCGGAGGAGTTCGCTACTAAGTTTCTTTTGGGCCAACAAGAAACCTCCTACGGCAGAAGGGTGAGTCCTTTATTTTCACCCTATTCCGCATTAGTGGATGCCTTGGAGGATTGGGGTTGTTGAAGCTTCCTTGGGGGGTGTGTGTATTATGCCTACATGCCTGTTTTTCACGGAATATTGCCTTAAAGTGACATTTTAAACCGGAGTTCAGATATCCACTTGAGTGTGTTTGTTTCGCCTGGGATAGTTTTCTATTGTTGTTTTTGGTTTCCTTGATGCCCAGGGTTCCATAAATACTCAGGATCTGAGGACTGTTTGCCTAAATTTCATTTACACATCTCTCCATAATATGGAAGCATCGGGTAATACACAGTTTTATTCCCTCTTACCACCCAATGATTCAGACTATGAAGGCTTAGAACTGGAGGACTTTTTTCGTAAAGAATCACAAGACATTAAGTTGGGAGATTTGTTTTATTCCCTGGAGATTCTAAGGTTAAAAGAAATACGCTTGAAACTTGATACATGGCTTATTAACAAATATCTGGACTTGAATATGATCCCTAGGGGTCTGAGAGTAAGAAAATTCCCTAACTTTGAAGTGGGAAATAATGATGATTTGATTTGTGAATGGAACAGTATTCTATCTGATTGTTCATTGAGATTAATGGGGGTACTTGTAAGGTTGAAAAGTGAACAGCTGCAGGCAGTTAGACATGAAATCACAGTATTACAAGTAGAGCTTGAAAAATTTAAAGAAGCTAGCGAGTATTGTGAGTTTGATAAGATGTTGGTTGAAGTGGTGGAAACTTCCATAAAAGAACTGATTAACACTAAACATAGTAAGTTTCTGCGAGACCAGAGGGACTACCATGAGAACAAAGTTTATATTTGGCATAAATCTAGAAGGCCTAGAAATAGACCTAATAAAAATAGAGTTAAAAATATTAAGAACACCTCTGAGTCAGACAATGAAGAAGTGAAAGGTGGTCCCTCGGGTAAGCGCAGAAACTACAAACATAAGAAGAAGGTAACCTTTGTAACCACTGACACCACAGACGATGAACAATCTTCCTTTGCAGCTTCCACTTCAGGTGAAGACAATTCAGGGTCAGACAGTGAAGGAGCCTTAGGGTTGCCCACTCCTGAGGTTCTAGCACAGGTCAGTATGATGAATGTAAATGAAAACCCCACAGGAATAGGAGCCAAGGGGGCCAAATCCAAGACCAATAGCCAAATGGTGCACAAATCACATACACATGCAGCACTGACTGATGCTGCTAAAACTAAGAGTAATGTAAATATGGGGGCGACCCCAAAAGATAATACTCAGGTTTTTCGGTCGGCACTAAAACAACCGAGAGGAGGAGGGAAGGGCCCCACCCAGATACAGCACAGGTATACCCTCAGGGAGAACAAGAACGGCAACAAAATAAAATAGGTAGTGTGGTTAATCTATCAACACATGAGCTTACAAAAGCAGAACACAGTGTTTTGAATTATGGATTGGGATTTTGTCCCAATAATAATTTCAACTTGTTTAACACCATTATTGACCTAAACAAATTTATTAGAAAATTGACCCTGGACAAACATTTCTCTATAAGTGCAGACACAAATGAAATCATGACAGAACAAATAGATGAAGTATATAATGTAACAAGTAGCAATAGAGAGAACAGGGATTTTTCAGAGACATGTGACATTATCACTTTGGAAAGTCTTTTACAAGATACTGATAATGGTGAAAGTCCAAATCTGATTAATTTTCCCAGATTTAAAAAACAGACAACCTTTTATCCCATACATAGTCGAGGGAAAGCACTTGAGTTGTTCCATAAATGTGTGGTTGATGATCTCACTAGTCTACACCAGTCAAACAAAGTCAGAAGTCATAATTTGACGGTAAATGAAAAATTGGCATTAAACAACCTCAAAAGTAATGAATCTATCGTCATAAAAAACGCTGATAAGGGAGGAAGTGTGGTTGTTATGGACAAAACAGCATATATTTCAGAAGCTAAAAGACAGCTAGAAGATACTACTACATATGTCACTTTAACTAGTAACCCAACCAATAGGTTTCAAAAGGAACTTTACAGTCTATTGGATGATGGCATGCAGTATGGCATTTTGGATGGTGAAACACTGAAATATCTATATGTGGTTAATCCTATCACTCCAGTGTTTCACCACCTGCCCAAAGTTCATAAATGTCTCTTCGATGTAAAGGGGCGCCCAATCGTTTCAGGCATTGGCTCCCTTTTGGAGCCACTGTCTGAATGGTTGGACGCCATCCTCCAACCAATTGTTCTTAACTTACATAGTTATATCAGGGACACGACACATGTATTGCAGCTCCTAGATGATTTCATATGGACCACAGACCATAGTTGGTTGGCGGTGGATGTGATATCATTATACTCCAGTATTCCACAAGATTTGGGAGTAAAAGCCATCAAATATTTTTTGGAGCTGCACTACAACATGGAGGAATACCTAATGGAATATATACTTAGGGTTACTACCTTTTTGTTGCAGCACAACTACTTCCTTTTTGAGGGCACTTACTATCTGCAGAGACGGGGCACGGCAATGGGGGCAAAATTTGCCCCCTCTTACGCCAACATCTTCATGGGTTGGCTGGAAAGGTGCTTTGTCTATGCGGATAGTAATCCCTATAGGAAACATATTAGCCTGTATAGGCGCTTTATTGACGATTTGCTTTTGATATGGAAATCGAGTGAGGAAGAGGCAGGTGACTTTGTGCTCTACCTCAATGAAAGTGAAAATGGTGTGAACTTCACTTTTGAGTGGAATAAATCAACCATTAACTATCTGGATGTCACCCTTAGAGGGGTTGCTGACACAGGAAAGGTCATCACCCGCCTCTATAGGAAGCCTGTTTCGGGTAACACACTCCTGCATAGCATAAGTGCTCACCCGAAGCATGTTTTCCGAGGGATAGCCAAAGGTCAGCTATTGCGGACAAGACGTATCTGTAATACTGAAACAGACTTTGAGGAAGAGAGTGCACATATGGTAAATCGATTGATAGAGAGAGGGTACCAGCCCAATATGGTGGAAAATGTGGCTAAGGAAGTGAGGAAAGTGGATAGACGCGATACCCTCAGGAGTAGACCAAATAAAAAAGGTGACAATAAAACCCTTTTTGTTACTCAATACTCTTCTGAATATAATGACATTTGTAATATCATAAGAAAATATTTCCCATTGTTATATGGGGATAAGACTTTAAAAAAGACAGTGGAAAAGGGTTTTAATTGTGTTTACTCTAGGGGTCTTACTCTAGGTAATATTTTATCTCCATCCCTTTTACCCCAAAAGGAGACATCAGCCACATGGCTAGCTGTGAATGGTACATATAAATGCAGCAGTGGCAGATGTAAGGCGTGTGACTTTATAACAGAGGGAAAGAGATTCTACTCTTATGTAACTAATGATGCATTTGATACAAAAGGATGCATCAGGTGCTCAACCCAATTCGTCGTGTACCTCATTGAATGCACTCAACATCGCCGGCAATATGTAGGTATGACTACGAGAGATGTCTGTACGAGGATACGAGAACACCTAGGATATATCAAAAACGAAAAAACTTGTTCGGCTTTGGCGAGGCATTTCATTGAGGTACACGACGGAGATGTCAGTACATTCAATTGGAGGGCAATTGAACAGATTAAGCAACCCTCAAGAGGGGGTAACAAAGATGAGATCCTAGCCAGACAGGAAGCCTTCTGGATTTTCAAACTCCGTACACAGGTGCCGGAGGGCTTCAATTCTGAGTTTGATCTCATCAATCATTGGCATTAATGAATATTTTCCACTCTGACCTTATCTGATATATATATATATATATATTTGATTTTTGAGTTTATATATAGAGGGTCTTTTCAGAGGTCTGCTGAGATTTCCATTATTACCTACACTGTTACCCTTTACGTATTTTCCCATTGATCTGGACTGGTGCCCACGAGACCATATTTGTAATAATTATAATAATAATAATTGTAATATTTGTAATACCGCCAATCTTCCATCGTGATCGATCTGGTACCAGTTTCTTTGATAACATACACATATTGTTGCAATATTATAATTGACAAGCTGGTTTTTGTTCTATAGACCATAAACTCACAGACTGGCTATATATATAATATACATTGTTATGGGCACTTTGAATGTGTTTAAACATATTCAATTGTAACATACATGTGTTAGAAAATATTTCATGGCTATCATTATCAAATAGTTTTCTCATGTTTTTCCTAAATAATTGCTCTTATAGTAAATGAATTTGTTGGTGTTATCAATCACCATACATCTGTCAAGATATATTAAGGTTTACAGCAATATTTGGTTACCATGAGAATAGTCCTATTATTATTGATGGCATCTATGTTTTCTAAACTAGGTGTATAATTAAGATGGCCCTCACTAGCTTAGTATCCTTATATATATTTTTGTATTTTATTTGGAAATATATTCATTAACAGCCTACTGAGTGTTGAATAATTAACTATTGCTATAATTTTGATACATCATAGTTCTAAATGAAAGGTTCTGCACTTATTAGTAAGGGTTTTCCATTCATTGTATAGGGCTCTAACCTGCAGGTCAGCTTTCAAGATAACTAGAACATTGTATCTTATAAATTTGTATTTTGTATTAAACAAGCGATTTAATTGATGTTCTATAGCCACAGTTGGAATATTTCATGTTAAATGCTGCATTTAGATGCAACAATTTATTTACAAGTAAGAGGTTAATATGTAAGGGAGGGGTTGTAACCTCCCATTAACATTGACCAATCACTGTGTTAAGCAATCCCTTTAAATATGTTCACTTCTTAAGTGATTGCAGGTTTATGATTACGGCACTGCCGAAACTAGTCAACCACCTGCATTCCTTTTACCTGTTTGCTGTGATGTGATGTTTTAAACAGAAGAATAAAGAATTGTCTTTTACGCATACAAGGAACCGACTGCTGCCTCATCTTTTGCTATCTATACATTAATACACTCTTCCCTACACGTTATAGCCAGCAAGAGAAACCTCGAAAACATCTGAGATCTAGTTTACACATAAAGTATCCATAAAAAGCTAGAAAGCACCTCTCTATATACTTCAAAGAAAATTAGACATAGCACGTATTCTCTTTGATCATTGCAGAAAGATGATCTAATACATCTTTAATAATCAATAAAGATCAAGTCCTAACATATGGCCATGATAGGCCAGGAAAGTTTTTGTAAAAGCCAGTTGAAAGATTTGTCCCCTATGACTCCTATGCTAGGTCAAAAAAGACTTCTAATATACTACCCCTATGCTAGTAAAGACCTCTGAATTATCATTACAGGAATCAAAATACATAGGACACTTAAGTTTCTTGCACTCTATAGATACCCTCATATTTAGGAATCTAGCTATAACCAATTATGGACTATTTGAAGGCTAAACACAATCACAGTTTATAAACAGTTAACATGAACTTTTTTTCTAAGCCATTATAAGCTAACTCACCGACTAATATCGAATATTCAAAAATAATTATACCTATGAATATCAATATTTACATATTGATCTAGGTAATGGCTGAATATATCACCAAGTTTAAGGTCTCACGTTTTGTCAGTAGACAAGTAAACATCAAGTAATACTAAGTGTTTGATTACACTATTATCGGCAGATGACTGAGTAACAATGGAGACGACTGAGTAACAATGGAGACGAAATTGCAGGTAGATCTCTTGAAATAAAACCAATATATATGTTTGTAAATATAGACATTTTAAGAATAATAGCTAAGATGTGTTTTTCAAATATAATAGGGAGACATTCAATGATGATCAGACAGCTCTTAAGCGAATCTGCCTCTCTGTGCTAATTAAAACTAGCCTCTGAATAAAAGACTCTAAACCAATAAGAAGATTATCTCCCTACACACCCCTTTCTCTCCTTCCATTCATTATACCTGTTGGGCTATTGAACTATATGCTCACGAGCTCCTGATTGAAAGAATTTAAACCAATAAGGAGATGAATCCGTTACACACCTCCCTTCCTTCCATTCGCTATATAAGTATAGATGATTAAGATATATGCCTACTAATGAAAGGATTAACAGTGGCTATAAAACACAGTGGTTATAAAATGCTCTGTTAAGATAAGATCATGTTTTAAAGGTATTCCATAGTCTGAATAAATACATAACGGCACCAATAGGATCACACTGTTTAGACACACCCTCCCATCTATGACAATATGAATTAGTATATGCACGACACTGCACTTACTGGAATAATATTGGATATACAATGAGAATATTGGACATGCAAGACACTGCACTTACTGGGATAATATTGGATATACAGTGAGAATATTGAACATGCTCCTCTCTCTATACACTGAAAGTATCCGATACACGTTAAGAAATTGCGAGTACTGAGATCGTAGTGACAAAACAGCTATATGAATGTCAATTTGGCAAATATGAAAATATACCACTGAAAGAGAATATACTACGGAAAGATAATCTTTAATATGTTTTGATATATGAACACAAACCTTTAGGAAAAGATAGTCTGTAATACGTCTTAACACATAAACACAATTCGCCCCAGCTTAGAGACTTTTAGGAATATTGAAATCGCAAACCCAGAAAATCTGAACGATGTTTATAAAAGGCCAAGCAAACAGTATAAAAAGGCGGGGTCTGAGTAGTACACTTGTAACAGATATATCTAGTAATGCCCTCCATCTGAAGAAATTATGAATTAGACCGGAAGTAGGTTAACTGAGGAATCCGGAAGTAGTTTGGAAACGGGCATTCCGATTTCATTTATAAGAATTTCGTGACAATAATTTGTATTATGAGCCAGTATTAGGCTAATTGGAATCACTGTGAGAATTAAAGGAAAATACTCCTGCATCAAAACTAATTGAAAAGTAAACAGTTTATCGAATGTAAACAAGCTCACTGAATGCAAAAAAACGGAAGTACTAAGCAACTACTTCCGGTCCACATTTTCACATACAGATAAAAGGCGATTTGTAAACACACAATACCAGTCTTGATAAAGGTCTAGCATAGACCGAAACGCGTCGACTGGTGAGTTCTATTTTAATTGTTATTTGATTAAGAGAACTATCTGCACTATTGTGTTTTTACTATTTTAGGTACCGTCGAAACCGGAGAAGACCAGGACTTTCGCTTTTTAAATTCTCTCCTGCTTCGGCTGCAGGATCATTGCAGGAACGCTATCATTTACAAAGGATTTTAGGATTACCTTTATGTCTGTTGGATTGACTGTTCACGTATATCTCTTTTTTTTCACAGTGGCCACTGTTTTTTGATTCTAACTGTTTGCTTCTAATTTATGAAATCTGACTTTTGAATCTGGTTTTGAATATTGTTATGGTCTTTCACCGTTGATTAACTCACAGTGTTAATCTGGATGTTTTGTATTTTGTTTTTGCTATTTCACGCTGTTTGATTTATCACAATTTACTTTCTGTTTGGCTACGAATTTTTGAAGTTTAAGTTTATATCTTGTTCAAGCACTAGTTGCGACACTCACGGACTATCACCCAGCTATTACACTATTGGACACTACTTATCCACTTATTGTACACACTAGGTTTGTGCCAGACCCACACACAAGCTAGATCCAACTGTATTGTGAGGTCGTATATCCTTAACGACACACATTGTAGCTTACACACGCAGGCTTGTGCCTGGTCCATACACAAGCTAGATTCAACTGCACTGTGAGGTCGTATATCTCTAACGACACACATTGTAGCTTACACACGCAGCTGTAACCAGCAGATTAATTTTACCCTTACTTTGGGTTATTTCTTCTATCTTAATTAACATCTAAGTATTTGCACACACAGGCTGTCCAATCTTTTAGATATAATTTAGGACACCGATGTGTCCCACCTTCACTAGATCTTAGTCAAAGTGTTTACCTTATTCCAATTCTTTTGGAGTATTGTGTACTGGGAAACCAGGTATTTTTAGTATTCTCTTACTAGCCATTGATCAAGGCTAGTTTTTTAAATTGTGTTTTTAAATTGTGCTCTTAACTGAGTTTTTATTTTGTATTGTCTGTTAGTTGTTTATCATCTGTAAACCATATATTTGTATGAATAAAATGCATTTTCATGCTAAATTGTGATTTTAGCCATTACTAGCTCAGACCCAGCCTTTTGTGGCGCTTTGGCATCCCCCTCATGTCACTTATTATTTTGACTACTTGGAGTCAATTTCCAAAGCTAGGGTCTTATTTAGGCAGGCGCTCATTGTACCCCATTGCAAACTGTATACAGATAATGATCACTCTCTGTACACACCGTGCTGGATTTCCGTCCGTAAGCTTCAATAGTCCACAGCAGGAATGGAAAAACCGGATCCTCCGGTACCCAAATAAACGAACATATTTGTTTTTGGAGAGATTCACCATACTCTGAGAAGGAATTGAACTGAAGGGGCAGATGGAACACTGACAGTTGTCAGTCCTTTGAAGAATCAACCATACTTTAAGAGGAAAGCAGATCTCCATACAAGTTGATTTTTGCTGTGCAAATACCATACCTCATAAGATTGAGGTTCCATTCTGTAAGTTTGAATTTCTGCCATATTCACTTAAAATTTTACAAACTTAAAAACAATAGTATATGGGTCTTTTGCATTTCTGTTAACATCTGTTATATTATGAATTTCCATCTTTAAAGAGCACATTAGGTCCTGATTTATATATCCATTATTATAAATATATATATAGTACTAATAAGAATCTACACTACAGAACCAGCGCTATTATATCCCTTTTGTGTCCTCTTTTTATCTAATTCTTTCTTGGGGAGAGTGCTTACTGGAAGGAAATTTCTTTCCTTTCGGTTCCCATTCTCCTTAAAGGGAGAGCAGCTTAGAGTTTTAGTTATTGTTTTTTTGGGAACTTTTGCCTCCTAGTCTTTTTCCAGTCTCATATTTTTTAGCGCCCTGTTTTTTTCCGCTTTTAGTTTCATATATATATATACTATTTGTAATGTCCGTCACCGTTGGCAGTTGTGCACGCATCCTCAATGAAATGTTGGCAGTGCAGCTGCATCCAGGTGAACCACCCTGCCATTTTCGGAATCCACCGGATGCAGCAAAGGCAAACAAAGCATTACAAAAAAAAAATGCCCTCACCAACTATAACAAAAAAAAAATGAACCTCCCACACAAAGTATTAACACATACACCGCAAACCCACACATCGCAAAATTATAAAGTAATTAACCCCTTAATCTCTTAAACGTCAACCATCCACATTGCAAAAAAACTAATTACCCTATTAACCCCTAAACAACAAAACACCTACATTGCAATAAACTTAATTACCCTATTAACTCCTAAACCGCAAAAACACCACATCGCAATAAACATAATTAACCTATTAACCCCTAAACCACAAAACCCACACATCGCAATAAACCAAATTACCCTATTAACCCCTATACCGCAAAACCCCCACATCGCAATAAACCTAATTACCCTATTACCCCTAAATCGCAAAACCCCCACATCGCATAATTAACCTATTAACCCCTTAAACCACAAAAACCCACAACACAAATAACTAATTCAATTACTAAGCCCCCTAACCTAACACCCCCTAACCTAAACTAAAAAATACTAAAGTAAAAAAAAAAAAGAAGCTAGGATTACAAAAAATAAAAAAAGACACATTACAGAAAATAAAAAAAACAAATTACCAAAGTTTACAAAATTAAACCTAATCCCTATGAAAATACCCCCCCCCCAAAAAAAAAACACTCCCTACTACCATTAGCCCTTAAAAGTGTTTTTTGCAGGGCATTGCCCCAAGATAAACTGCTCTTGTACTTTAAAATTACACAAAAAGTCCCCCCAACAGTAAAACCCCCCAAAATAAAAAAAACTAACACTAAAAAACCTAAACTACCCATTGTCCTTAAAAGGGCATTTAGCTCCTTTACAAAATGCCCACCATAATCTAAATAAAAAAAATAAAAAAAACCTAAGTCTAACACCCAAGTTGGTACTCACCATTCCTGAAGTCCGACGGAGAAGGTCCTGTTCCAGGCGGTGAAGGCTTCTTCCAAGTGGCGACCTCTTCTTTCTTCTTCCAGGAACATCCTGCGCGGAGCAGAGCTGAAGACCGATGACCGCAAAGCTGAAGACCGGCGACCCTGGAACTGAAGACTGGCGATCCTGGAACTGAAGACCGGCGACCCTGGATTTGAAGACTGGTGACCATGGAGTCATGGAGCATGGAGGATCCTCTTTGTATGATCGCCGCCATACACTGAATAGTGAATTCAAGGTACTCGATTAAAGATGGCGTCCCTTGAATTCCTATTGGCTGATTTGATTCTTCAAATTCAAATCAGCTAATAGGATGAGAGATACTGAAATCCTACTGGCTGTTTAAATCAGCCAATAGGAATTCAAGGGACACCATCTTTAATCACGTACCTTGAATTCACTATTCAGTGTATGGTGGTGATCATACGAAGAGGATCCTCCCTGCTCCATGACTCCGCGGTCGCCGGTCTTCAGTTCCAGGGTCACTGGTCTTCAGTTCCAGGATCGCTGGTCTTCAGTTCCAGGGTCTCCGGTTTTCAGCTTCGCGGTCATCGGTCTTCAGCTCTGCCTTCCGCTCTGCATTGTTCCTGAAAGAAGAGGTCGCCACTTGGAAGAAGACTTCACCGCATGAAACAGGACCGTCTCCGCCGGACTTCAGGAACGGTGAGTACCAACCTGGGGGTTAGACTTAGGTTTTTTGGGGGGTTTGTTTTATTTAGATTAGGGATGGGCAGTAAAAGAGCTGAATGACCTTTTAAGGGCAATGCCCATACAAATGCCCTTTTCAGGGCAATGGATAGTTTAGGATTTTTAGTGTTAGGTTTATTTATTTTGGGGGGTTTGGTGGGTGGTGGGTTTTACTGTTTGGGGGAGATGTTTAACTTAGGGCAATGCCCTACAAAAAGCCCTTTTATGTTTTATTTTTTTATTTTTGATAATTTGTTTAATTTTTTTTCTGTAGTTCAATTTTTTTTAAAATTAACAACACATTTACTGAGAGGGGAGAGAGAGCAAATGAAAGGGGAGAGAGAGCAAATGAGAGGGAAGAGAGAGAGCAAATTAGAGGGGAGAGAGCAAATGAGAGGGGGAGAGAGAGCAAAAGAGAGAGGGGGAGAGAGCAAAAAAGAGAGGGGGAGAGAGCAAAAGAGAGGGGAGAGATCAAAAGAGAAGGGGGAGAGAGAGCAAAAGAGGGGGAGAGAGAGCAAAATAGAGGGGGAGAGATCAAAAGAGAAGGTGGAGAGAGAGCAAAATAGAGGAGGAGAGAGAGCAAAATAGAGGGGGAGAGAGAGCTAAAGAGAGGGTGAGAGAGCTAAAGAGAGGGGAGAGAGAGAGCAAAAGAGAGGGGAGAGAGAGAATAAAAGAGAGGGGAGAGAGAGAGCAAAAGAGAGGGGAGAGAGAGCAAGCAAAAGAGAGGGGGAGAGAGAGCAAAAGAGAGGGGAGAGAGAGAATAAAAGAGAGGGGAGAGAGAGAGCAAAAGAGAGGGGAGAGAGAGAGAGCAAAAGAGAGGGGGAGAGAGAGCAAAAGAGAGGGGAAGAGAGAGAGAAAAAGAGAGGGGAGAGAGTAAGCAAAAGAGAGGGGGGAGAGAGAGCAAAAGGGGTGGTGAAAGAATCCACCTGCATGGATTCTTTCACCACCCTGTTTTCCGAAAATGGTAGGGTGGTTTGGTTGTTCCATCACCACAATAGACTGCCCTCCGGGCAGGCTTTCAAAATAGTATATATATATAAATATGAAATATAAATATGGAAAACAGAGTACTCTCACAAACAAAATGTCAATGGACCAGGGTGCTGAAAACAGACTATATTGGCGGTAAGAAACAGCATTCTCTGGATTTAACACATACAATGATTTACTATGTGATGTTTTGGGGTAGTGCACCCCTTACTCGTACTGTTTCTTACTGCCAATATATGTATAAGTATATACCAATACACTTATATCATATATCCCGCACTGTATAATGATGTTGAGGGTTCATTCACTAAATATATATATATATATATATATATATATATACTGCATGTATAAGTTTGTGTATACAGTATATATATATATATATATATATATATATATATATATATATATATATATATATATATATAGAGAGAGAGAGAGAGAGAGAGAGAGAGAGAGAGAGAGAGAGATAGAGAGAGAGAGAGAGAGAGAGAGAGAGAGAGAGAGAGAGAGAGAGAGAGAAAAAGAGAGAGAGATTTGTGTGTATGTATATATATATATATATATATATATATATATATATATATATACACATTTGCACCCCCCTCGCCAACAAAGTTAAACTATTTTTGCAGATATATTTTGTTGTTCACATATTAACTGGCATTGAATATATTCAAATATAAAAAAACTAAGTTTTCTCATATTGGATAATATCACTGGATGCCAAATTTGCAGAACTCTACAGATACATGTAATGAATTAATTGAAGAATAGTAATTAATTTCCTTTTGCCAAAATCTCATTTTATGATTGTTTTTTAATCCCTAGGTCTATTGCATTTTTAATATACGTGTATTATGTACTATATAATTTGCTACGTATTTAGCAAGTATTTATACAATGTTGCTGTGAGCATCTCAATTAAAGGGATAGTAAAGTTCAGATAGGACAAAAAAACGTATAATTTACATTTATCATCAAACTTGTTTTGTTCTCTTAGTATTCTTAGTTGAAAGTTAAACCTAGGTAGGCTCATATGCTAATTTCTTAGCCCTTGATGGCCGCCTCTTATCTGAATGCATTTGACAATTTCTCACAGCTAGAGGGTTTTAGTTCATGTGTTTCATATAAATAACATTGTACTCATGCATGTAGAGTTATTTAAGAGTTAGCACTAATTACCTGGAATATTCTGTAACAAATCTGAGATAAGGGGTGCAGTCTGCAGAAGCTTAGATACATGGTAATTACAGAGGTAGAAAGGGTTCTATAACAGTGTTGGTTATGCAAAACTGGGGATGGTAAATAAAGTGATTATCTATATTTTTAAACAATAACATTTTTGGTGTTTACTATCCCTTTAAGGTAGATAATGAAATATGTCTGCTATAAAATGAGAAAATTTAATGTATCATTGCACAAGCATTTCTTGTGCAATGCCGCCCCTGCATAGTCACTAGCAGGGGTGTCAATCAACCCAATGATATCTAGTCGGACAGATTGCTGTCCGCCACCTCAGGTGGCGGATGAGTTAACGTTCAGCGGTCTTAAGACTAATGCATTGTGTTACTATTAAGATGTTTAATGTCATTAAAAAATAAATAGTTTCACTGAAAAAAAAGTCTGTAATACAATTCTAAATGTATTTCACTTTAAAGGCTTCATATTTGATATTTATATAGGCCAGTGATGCACGCAATTTTAAGCAACTTTCTAATTTACTTCTATTATCAATTTTTCTTCGTTCTCTTGATATCTTTATTTGAAAAAGAAGGCATCTAAGCTTTTTTTTATTCAGAACTCTGGACAGCACTTTTTCATTGGTGGATTAATTTATCCACTAATCAGCAAGGGCAACCCAGGTTGTTCACCAAAAATGGGCCGGCATCTAAACTTACATTCTTGAATTTCAAATAAAGATACCAAGAGTATGAAGAAAATTTGATAATAGGAGTAAATTAGAAAGTTGCTTAAAATGTCATGCTCTATCTGAATCCGGAAAGAAAAAATTTGGGTTCAGTGTCCCTTTAATATTAATAAATAATGGCCAAAAACACATAGTTTCAACACATAGTTGTGAGGTGAAAAATATAGCTTAAACGATAAATGTCTCTAGAAGACAATAAAGAATATTTCAAAGCATATGATATGTATAAAAAACAAAATTTTTGTAATTTTTTTTATGCATCTGAAATATGAATATAGAATAGTTTATGATACGCAAATGTAGAGCTTTGTGGTTTATAGCAGACGAAGAGCTGCTAGGTTATAAACCCAGTACAAACACTGGGCAGTTTTATGTGAAGCAAAGGATAATGCCTATATTGTGGTTGCTCAAATATATAGCCAAACAAGATTAAGGCATATGTATATATATATATATATTATTATTGAAATATCATAAGCCTTGTGTCTGGAGTCCCCCCATACATGTCTCATTATCCCAAGTGGGCATTTGATGGTGGAAAGAAACATCTTTAATAAGCAGGTGTACCGTACATGAGAATACTAAAGTGAAACTTGAAGATAAAGCTTCCAGAAGGAATTTAAGTGTTCAGACACTGCTATAAAGATATTTATCCCTGTGGAGCCATAACGTAAAATAGTATGTAATGTGTGAGTGAGGACATAACAAAAGAACAGACATCCCCCCTCTAACAAAACAGTTAACCACCTCAGCTATAAACAGGGACAGTAGGACGTGATAAAGACCTTTAAAGCTTATTTTGGTACTTAAACAGAGCGTATAGATGTCCCATTCCGTTCACTGCTCCTACTCCCTGTCTCACATGAGTACTCCCCTCTGAAAACATATTTGGGTATACTAGGTAGACCTAGAGGCTGGTTAGTGCAAATGCATATGCCTTTATCTTTATACAAATACAAAACAATGAACATTCAATAAGTTAACACTAAAGCCACCTGTGAGACAAAAGGAGGAGGAAAAAGATATCAAATAAGTAGTTGTCTATTAGTTCGTAAAGTAATTTTAAGATTAACCCCTTTTGGTTTTAGGAGATATAGAAACACATTGCCGTATGCACAAGTTGAGTGACATCTTAATCCGATGGTAGGCAACCTCTTATTAGTATCACTACAATATGTCACCCTACTGGGGTCTAAAGACCCTTCGCTCCTCTATCCAATCCCTCTTGCAGGTATGAAGGCATGTGTATACCTCAGCCACACCGTATCCTTAATGGTAGAGCCTTCTGATACGGTCGAAACAATGTGTGACTTAGATATAGTCTCCTCAGGAGGATCAGTAGCTGTCCGTTGGGGATCGGGGCTTGAGAGCCTTTGAGTATCTAAAAACGGCCTGTACAGAGTTCAGTCGAGGTCCCTCCAGGCTCGTCAGTTTAGAAGACGAGATCTCCCTTCAGGCAGCTATCTAGTGTGACCGTGAGATTAGTTGAATCCATATTTAAGCTGGTATAGGTGCGCTCACCTCTCCACTCCGCTCTCAGGCATAGCGTGAGGGATGCTTGCTGACTCTCCATCTTGTGAGACAACCACTGTAGGAGGGCTATGACTTCCGCCTCCATTTTAAATCTGTGTGATCTAAAAAACTTGTCCGTTTCTCCTAGCTCCCACTTCTTAACTCAACCGAATGGGGACTCCAAAATAAGTAAGCAAAATCCTGTCGCTTCACCCGGCTATCTTCCTAGCTGGGGGGGGGGGGGGGAAGATGGTAAGAAGTCGTAGGCCGCCGCCTAAGTTATAGCTGTTTTAGGTCTCTCCGTTACTGACACATAAAATTATTGGGTTAATCTTTTCCTAAAACAGTTCAGCAGTTGATAATGTGCAGCATATGTCGAAATCAAGTAATATAATTGAAGCAATCTCCAAATAATTTAAAATGTTAGCGGAGCAATCAATTTACACATCCTATCATGGCGACGGCTTAGACACGCCCCCATAAAAACGATTTTAATCCAAAGGATCTGTAGAACAAGAATACTGGGTCTGTATAGCAATTTAACAGAATTAAACACAATCTGATGTTGAATATTTAAAAAAGTATTATTTTTAGAAAACAACAATGAAAAACATATATGACAAATAATATAGATGACAATGTTTGACAATAATAAGTCTGAGCTCAGATAAAGGGACGTCCCAAATAGAGAGCAACAATATAGTCCCAAAAACCTATACAGTCGGAAAAAGGTTAAGAAATGTGAGAAGAATCCAGTGAGAGTCCAATGTGGAGGGATCCACAGAAGGGAATTCCTTTATCCAGAGGAGGGAAATCTTTTATCCAGAACTTCTGGTCCAGAGTAAGGACAACTAAAAGTACATGTGAAAGAAAAAACAAACAGATGCACAAAAACAAAAGAGGCTAACTAGACTAAGAGAAAAAGTTCTCACCATGTACATATAGAAACTCGGGCTGGTATGTCATAGGAGGTCGATGCGTTTCGGCTGTCTAAGAGGCCTTTATCAAGTCTTGAAAAAACCTAAAATTAAATTAAAATAATCTAAAATTACAAAAAATAATGAAGTCCAACAGAAAATATTAAACCAAATTATCAAAAATAAAAAAATAAACCTAATCCCTATAAAAATAAAAAAGCCCCACCCCAAAATAAAAACACCCCCTAATCTAATACTAAACTACCAATAGCCCTTAAAAGGACTTTTTGTAGGGCATTGCCCTAGGTTAAACAGCTCTTTTGCATTAAAAAAATACTAAGTCCCCCCTCTAACAGTAAAACCCCCCACCCACCAAACCCCCCAAAGTAAAAAAAACTAACACTAAAAAATCCTAAACTACCCATTGCCCCTAAAGGGGCATATGTATGGGCATTGCCCTTAAAAGGGCATTCAGCTCTTTTACAAGTGCCCATTAAATCCCTAATCTAAAAAACAAAAAACAAAAAAAAAATCCTAACTCTAAGCCCCAAATAGGTACTCACCGTTCCTGAAGTCCGGTGGAGAAGGTCCTCTTCCAGGTGGCGGTAAAGTCTTCTTGGAACCAGCGACATCTTCCATCTTCATCCAGGACCAAGCCAGCATGGAGCGGAGTTGACCGCGTAATTGAAGATAGACGACCGTGGATTTGAAGGCTGGCGACCGCGGAGCCATGGAGCGTGGAGGACCCTCTTCGTACGATCACTGCTGTACACTAAATATTGAATGAAAGTTTAAATATGGCGACACTTGCATTCCTATTGGCTGATTTGAATCTTTAAATTCAAATCAGCCAATAGGATGAGAGCTACTTAAATCATATTGGCTGATTTAATTTAGGGGGTGTTAGGTTAGGGGGCTTAGTAATTTAAATAGGTGAATTGCGTTGGGGAGGTTTGGTGATTTAGGGGTTAATAGATTTATTAGGTTAATTGTGATGTGGGTTAATGGCAGTTTAGGGGTTAATAGATTTATTAGGTTAATAGCGATGTGGGGTAATGGTGGGTTAGGGGTTAATACCTATATTAGGGAGATTGTGATGTGGGTGAACGGCGGGTTAGGGGTTAATACATATATTAGGGAGATTGCGATGTGGGTGAATGGCAGATTAGGGGTTAATAGTTTAATTAGGCCTATTGCGTTGTGGGGGTTGTTGGGTTAGGGGTTAATACTTTTATTATTAGTTGCGATGTGAGGGGATTGCAGATATAGGGGTTTTTAGGTGTCGGGTTTATTTTTGGGAAGCGGGTTAGACTTTTACGGGAGATTTAACCTTTTTTTTTATTTTCTTAGGCACCGGCAGTTTCTAATGTTCCGTAAGTCTCTGGTGACTCCAGAAATTTGTATTTACCCACATTTCTGGACATCGCTAGTTTATCCGACTTACGGCACTTTATGAACTGCCGGCGGGGTTTATGTGATTCCCCGATGTGCAAGGTAAAAATTACGTACGGTGACGCAGGTTTCAGCAGTTACGCTGAAGCCTGCGCTGTATATGTAATCTCGCCCCAGATGTCCTTACCAGTCACTCTTAAAGGCACAGTGTAGCAGTAAATATATAATGAAACTTTTTTGATGTACAAACCAGAAATGAAAATGTAAATTTTAACCTATTTTCATAAATAGGTTGGCATAAGAGGGGGCAAACGTGGCCCCCATCGCTGTCCCACACCTCTATAGATCAAGTAAGGCATGAATTTACATGTGACATAAATGTGATTTTTACAACAGATCTGACTGCATTGTTTGAAGAAATAGAGACACATTTTAAAAAGGAGAATAAGCTCAAATGGGACATTTGGATTTTAGACAAGTATCACAAACTGGGCATAATACTCAGGGGACTATAAATAAATACATTTCCTACGTTAACAACTGAGGATAAGGTTTTGATCCAACAATGGAATGACACTTTGTCAAAATGTTCTTTGAAACTAATACAGCCTGCATCAACATTTCTTCTCACATTATATCCCTATCCTTTTCTCATCAGCTCAGTTGTCCTCTAAATCACTTTTCTACAAGGTATTCTATATTAGATGGCAACTCATAGACAGGGCTTTTACCCCTTCATCATTTTCCTAATTGTTTTTTTGTAAATTATTTCATGACATCATATTTAGAGATTTGCAGAACATGTAGTGTATTAAATAATAGTAAATTTAAAGGGACAGTCTAGTCAAAAATAAACTTTCATGATTCAGATAGGGCAAGTAATTTTAAACAATTTTCCAATTTACTTTTATCATCAATTTTGCTTTGTTCTCTTGGTATTCTTAGTTAGAAGCTAAACCTGGGTTGGCCCACATGCTAATTTCTTAGCCCTTGAAGGCCGCCTCTTATCTGAATAAATGTTGACAGTTTTTTACAACTAGAGGGAGTTAATTCATGTGTGCCATATAGATAACATTGTGCTCATGCCCGTAGAGTGACCTAGGAGTCAGCACTGTTTGGCTAAAATGCAAGTCTGTCAAAAGAACTGAAATAAAGGGGCAGTCTGCTGAGGCTTAAATACAAGTTAATCACAGAGGTAAAAAGTGTATTAATATAACAGTGTTGGTTATGCAAAACTGGGGAATGGGTAATAAAGGGATTATCTATCTTTTTTAAACAATTACAATTCTGGTTTAGACTGTTCCTTTAATGTTCTTAAGAGAAATATTTGCAAAATGCAGCACAGAAATTGCTAAATATGTTAAATTGTATAATACATAGGGTGACCATATTGCCGCTTTAAAAAGGGACGCATATAAATATACATATGTCAGGGCTGTTTAAAGAAATGTTTTGTATTAGAACCCTGACATATGTATTTTTCATATGTGTCCCTTTTTAAAGCGGCAATATGGTCACCCTAATAATACAAGAGTAATCTACTTCAGTCTCCATATATCACTTGGAGACCTATATAGATAAGGTTACATCTGTTTATTTAATACTCATTAGATTGTAGGAAATATGACAAAGCAGAAGTATTGGTGCATATGACTTCTAACCATTTATCCAATTGAGACTAATTTATTTAGAATACTGAGTAAATAATCAGTTATTTTATGCCTTCACCTGTCTCCATTTCTTTGACTTGCAATACTCAATATAGCCAGGAGATGGCTGTATGAAACCACACTGAAACTCAAACAGCTGCTATGTCTTTTGCTTTTCGGCTAATTTGTTGTATAGTATTTTTGCCACGTAAATAAGTGAATCAGTATTGTCAGGATGCATGCTATTTATTACACGCTACCTTATAGGCTAATTGTGATATCCAGATCTTCTTTTAAGACTTGAGATCTGGCTTAAAGGGGCGTAAAAGTGCAAATTAAAATAATGTGTGAGAGTATTAATTAATTAATGCACTATTGCCTGCATATAACTATGGGGTCGATCACAATCCTTTAGAAAATAATTCTACAGAAAACCATCATTAATGCTTGAGGGGATTTTTGTAGATAAATAATTTGATACGTTTTTCTAAAGGATTGTGATCAACCCCGTTGTGTTTAATTCTTGCAAAGCAATGCACTAATAGGAGCTATATGGTGAGGCAATGACAAGAGGCATTTGTGTGTAGTCACCAATTACCAGCTAGATGGCAGCAGTGTATTGCCTCTCCTGGGCCTACCTAAGTTTGTAAACAAAGGAAATCAATAGAACAAAGTCAATTTGATAATAGAATTAAATTAAAAATATAGTTTTGGGTACTGGACTGACTAAAAAAACAGACCAGACCAAAATGACTGTGTGAAAATAAAAAATAACCTCCTTGAATTTTTTTTTTTTTTAACATTACATTGCCAAAAGCCTTTTTTAAACTAAGATTTTTTTATTATTATTGAATGTATGAATGTATGGATGAGAGAGATGATTTTTTCCCCCAAAAAAATGTTTGCTGGTAAGGTAGGTATGTTAAGTGTGTTGAATGTGAATGGAATTGAAGTGAGTGGTCAATTTGTGTATTAGAAGTGTGGAAATGAAATAAGAAATTGTATGAGCGTAATTATAGAGATGTATGCATGGAGCGTGATTTGTTGGATATGCTTGCAAACAAATTGGAGATGGATGATTGTATTCAGTTAGAAAAGGATGTGAGTATAAATGAGATTGAGAAGATTGTAAAAAGTATGAAAAATGAATAAGATACCTGTGAGTGATGGGTTGCCTGCTAAGTTGTATTGTGTTTTTTTTGGATTTGATTGGTAAGGATATGTATGAAGTACGTCAGTGAGTGCTTGATACAAATGTGTTGTCGGAGTCAATGAGTGGAAGTTTTGTTGTATTGGGGTTTTTTTTAATTCTTTTTATTGATAGAAACACAGCAATCAACAGACAATCACAGATTGTGGTGCACAGACCACCAAACATATAGCAAGTCAGCATGGTATGAACATTCATAATTTGATAAATCGTTAGCCATCCTCTTTCTGATTGTACACGAGTGAGCATGAAGTGTCCCACATAATGAGTTTTGAAATGAACTGTGCCCTGCGTATAATAAAACTTTGATAAATTATTGTAACCATCTGTGTCAACTCTGCCTCCAGTTTCTATTTAACAATATTATAAACTTTAACTTATGCAAAAAAATAACCTTTAACATCTCAGTAACAAGATAGGTGGGGAGAGAAAAAAAATAATAATAAGGGGAATGAAATAGTGACTCTACCTCTTTTAACTAATTTGTGGTGCATGTTGAAGAGGGTTGTTGAAATAGCATTTCCTCAGATATAGTTTTATTAGGTTGGTTCACTGATGATTCAGTTAGGGCCTGCCATTCACCCCTCAGGATTGCCGAGAGCATCACTTCATGTTGGATAAATGGTTTAAGAATTTGTTGTTGTAGAGAGGGGTAAATGTAATAATTAGGGGTTGCCATTTGCGCAGAAACTGGTGAAGCGTGTGTTTTGTGCCTAGTTTTACATCATGTTGTTCGGTGAAAAGTTGTTTCAACAAGAGACGTTTAAATTGAGCTATGGTTGGTGGTTATTTAGAGATCCATTTACTTAAAATACAATCGACTAGATTACGAGTCTTGCGTTAGCCTTAAAAAGCAGCGTTGAGAGGTCCCAATGCTGCTTTTTAATGGCCGCTGGTATTACGAGTCTGGCAGGAGAGGGTCTACCGCTCACTTTTCTTCCGCGACTCGAGCTTACCGCAAATCCCCTTACGTCAATTGCGTATCCTATCTTTTTAATGGGACTTGCGGTATTACGTGTCTTGGAAGAAGTGAGTGGTAGACCCTCCCCTGTCAAGACTCCTACCGCATTTAAAAGTCAGTAGTTAAGAGTTTTATGGGCTAACGCCGTAACATAAAACTCTTTACTAAAGTGCTAAAAAGTAAACTAACACCCTTAAACTACCTATTAACCCCTAAACCGAGGCCCCACAATTCGGAAACACTTAAATAAAGTTTTTAACCCCTAATCTGTAGACCGGACATCTCCGCCACTGTAATAAATATATTAACCCCTTAACCGCCACACTCCCGCCTTGCAAACACTAGTTACATTTTATTAACCCCTAATCTGCCGTCCCTAACATCGCTGACATCTAGCTAAATTTATTAACCCCTAATCTGCCGCCCCCAACGTCGCCGCTACTATATTAAATTTATTAACCCCTAAACCTAAGTCTAACCCTAAGTCTAACCCCCCCTAACTTAAATATAATTTAAATAAAACAAAATAAAATTACTACAATTAAATAAATTAATCCTATTTAAAACTAAATACTTACCTATAAAATAAACCCCAAGCTAGATACAATATAACTAATAGTTACATTGTAGCTAGCTTAGGGTTTATATTTATTTTACAGGCAACTTTGTATTTATTTTAACTAGGTACAATAGTTATTAAATAGTTATTAACTGTTTAATAGCTACCTAGTTAAAATAATTACAAATTTACCTGTAAAATAAATCCTAACCTAAATTACAATTACACCTAACACTACACTTTCATTAAATTAATTACATAAACTAACTACAATTAACTACAATTAAATTAAATAAACTAAAGAACAAAAAAAAACCCCCACTAAATTACTCCGATGCTGCGCGTCGGATGGCTTCAAGATGGAACCGCTCCGCTCCGGATGAATGAAGATAGAAGATGCCGTCTGGAAGAAGCCTTCTGCCCGTCTGGAGGTCCTCTTCTGCCCCTCGGGAGGACCACTTGTGCCCAGCTGGGTGAAGACTGCACAAGGTAGGGTGATCTTCAAGGGGGTAGTGTTAGGTTTTATTAAGGGGGATTGGGTGGGTTTTAGAGTAGGGTTGGGAGTGTGGGTGGTGAGTTTTAATGTTGGGGGGGCAATGCCCTGCAAAAAGCCATTTTAAGGGCTATTTGTAATTTAGTATAGGGTAGGGAATTTTATTATTTTGGGGGGCTTTTTTATTTTATTAGGGGGATTAGATTAGGTGTAATTAGTTTAAAATTCTTGTAATTATTTTTTTATTTTCTGTAATTTAGTGTTTTTTTTTTGTACTTTAGTTTATTTAATTTAATTGTATTTAATTGTAGTTAGTTTAGGTAATTAATTTAATGATAGTGTAGTGTTAGGTGTAATTGTAACTTAGGTTAGGATTTATTTTACAGGTAAATTTGTATTTAATTTAACTATGAAGTTATTAAATAGTTAATAACTATTTAATAACTATTCTACCTAGTTAAAATAAATACAAAGTTCCCTGTAAAATAAATATAAACCCTAAGATAGATACAAATGTAACTATTAGTTATATTGTAGCTATCTTATGGTTTATTTTTTAGGTATTTAGTTTTAAATAGGAATCATTTATTTAATTGTAGTTATTTTATTTTTATTTAGATTTATTTAAATTATATTTAAGTTAGGGGGGTGTTAGACTTAGGTTTAGACTTAGGTTTAGGGGTTAATAAATTTAATATAGTAGCGGCGACGATGGGGGCAGCAGATTAGGGGATAATAAGTGTAGTTAGGTTGCGGCGACGTTGGGGGCAGATTAGGGGTTAATAAATATAATGTAGGTGTTGGTGATGTTGGGGACGGCAGATTAGGGGCAGTGATGTCACGAATAGTTCGCCGGCGAATAGTTCCCGGCGAACATAGCTTGTTCTCGTTCGCAACGGTGGGCGAACATATACGATGTTCGATCCGCCCCCTATTCGTCATCATTGAGTAAACTTTGGCCCTGTATCTCACAGTCTGCAGACACATTCCAGCCAATCAGCAGCAGACCCTCCCTCCCAGACCCTCCCAGCTCCTGGACAGCAGCCATTTTAGATTCATTCGGAAGCTGCATTGTTAGTGAGAGGAGGGACAGTGTAGCTGCTGGTGATTTAATAGGGAAATTGATAGCTAGGCTAGTGTATTCAGTGTCCACTACAGTCCTGAAGGACTCATCTGATCTCTGCTGTAAGGACAGCACCCCAAAAAGGCCTTTTTTGGGCTAGAACATAATTATTTGTTTTCCTGTGTAATCTAATTGCAGTTGCCTGCCTGCCAAGCCACTTGCCCAGTGCCACCACTCATATCTGGTATAACAGTAGTGTAAATTTTGAAAAAAAAACTTTTTTGACTGTGAAACATCAGTCTGCTAGTGTAATCTAATTGCAGTTGCCTGCCTGCCAGCGTGTGTGCCAGTCCCACTTGCCCAGTGCCACCACTCATATCTGGTGTAACAGTAGTGTAAATTTAAAAAAAAAAAAAACTTTTTTGACTGTAAAACATCAGTCTGCTAGTGTAATCTAATTGCAGTTGCCTGCCTGCCTGCCAGCGTGTGTGCCAGGCCCACTTGCCCAGTGCCACCACTCATATCTGGTGTAACAGTAGTGTAAATTTAAAAAAAAAACTTTTTTGACTGTGAAACATCAGTCTGCTTGTGTAATATAATTGCAGTTGCCTGCCTGCCAGCGTGTGTGCCAGGCTCACAGCGTATAATGTGCCCACTTGCCCAGTGCCACCACTCATATCTGGTGTAACAGTAGTGAAAATAAAAAAAAAAAACTTTTTTGACTGTGAAACATCAGTCTGCTTGTGTAATCTAATTGCAGTTGCCTGCCTGCCAGCGTGTGTGCCAGGCTCATAGCGTATACTGTGCCCACTTGCCCAGTGCCACCACTCATATCTGGTGTAACAGTATTGTAAATTTAAAAAAAAATAAAAAATTTGACTGTGAAACATCAGTCTGCTTGTGTAATCTAATTGCAGTTGCCTGCCTGCCAGCGTGTGTCCCAGGCCCACTTGCCCAGTGCCACCACTCATATCTGGTGTAACAGTAGTGTAAATTTAAAAAAAAAACTTTTTTGACTGTGAAACATCAGTCTGCTTGTGTAATCAAATTGCAGTTGCCTGCCTGCCAGCGTGTGTGCCAGGCTCACAGCGTATAATGTGCCCACTTGCCCAGTACCACCACTCATATCTTGTTTAATAGTAGTGTGTGTGTACATTTAAAAACAAAAAAAACTTTTTGGACTGTGAAACATCAGTCTGCTTTTTTATGTCAGGCTCACAGCTTATACTGGGCCCACTTGCCCAGTGCCACCACTCATATCTTGTTTAATAGTAGTGTAAGCGTACATTTAAAAAAAAAAAAAAAACTTTTTGGACTGTGAAACATCAGTCTGCTTTTTTGTTTCAGGCTCACAGCTTATACTGGGCCCACTTGCCCAGTGCCACCACTCATATCTTGTTTAATAGTAGTGTAAGTGTACATTTAAAAAAAAAAAAAACTTTTTGGACTGTGAAACATCAGTCTGCTTTTTTGTGTCAGGCTCACAGCGTATACTGTGCCCACTTGCCCAGTGCCACCACTCATATCTTGTTTAATAGTAGTGTAAGTGTACATTTAAAAAAATAAAAACTTTTTGGACTGTGAAACATCAGTCTGCTTTTTTGTGTCAGGCTCACAGCGTATACTGTGCCCACTTGCCCAGTACCACCACTCATATCTTGTTTAACAGTAGTGTAAGTGTACATTTAAAAAAATAAAACTTTTTGGACTGTGAAACATCAGTCTGCTTTTTTGTGTCAGGCTCACAGCGTATACTGTGCCCACTTGCCCAGTGCCTCCACTCATATCTTAGTTAATAGTAGTGTAAGTGTACATTTAAAAAAATAAATACTTTTTGGACTGTGAAACATCAGTCTGCTTTTTTGTGTCAGGCTCACAGCGTATACTGTGCCCACTTGCCCAGTACCACCACTCATATCTTGTTTAATAGTAGTGTAAGTGTACATTTAAAAAAATAAAAACTTTTTAGACTGTGAAACATCAGTCTGCTTTTTTGTGTCAGGCTCACAACGTATACTGGGCCCACTTGCCCAGTACCACCACTCATATCTTGTTTAATAGTAGTGTAAGTGTACATTTAAAAAAATAAAAACTTTTTGGACTGTGAAACATCAGTCTGCTTTTTTGTTTCAGGTGCACAGCTTATACTGGGCCCACTTGCCCAGTGCCACCACTCATATCTTGTTTAATAGTAGTGTAAGTGTACATTTAAAAACAAAAAAAACTTTTTGGACTGTGAAACATCAGTCTGCTTTTTTGTGTCAGGCTCACAGCATATACTATGCCCACTTGCCCAGTGCCACCACTCATATCTTGTTTAATAGTAGTGTAAGTGTACATTTAAAAAAATAAAAACTTTTTGGACTGTGAAACATCAGTCTGCTTTTTTGTGTCAGGCTCACAGCGTATAATGTGCCCACTTGCCCAGTGCCACCACTCATGTCTTGCTTAATAGTAGTGTAAGTGTACATTTAAAAACAAAAAAAACTTTTTGGACTGTGAAACATCAGTCTGCTTTTTTGTTTCAGGCTCACAGCTTATACTGGGCCCACTTGCCCAGTGCCACCACTCATATCTTGTTTAATAGTAGTGTAAGTGTACATTTAAAAAAAAAAAAACTTTTTATACTGTGAAACATCAGTCTGCTTTTTTGTGTCAGGCTCACAGCGTATACTGGGCCCACTTGCCCAGTACCACCACTCATATCTTGTTTAATAGTAGTGTAAGTGTACATTTAAAAAAATAAAATCTTTTTGGACTGTGAAACATCAATCTGCTTTTTTGTTTCAAGTGCACAGCTTATACTGGGCTCACTTGCCCAGTGCCACCACTCATATCTTGTTTAATAGTAGTGTAAGTGTACATTTAAAAAAATGAAAACTTTTTGGACTGTGAAACATCAGTCTGCTTTTTTGTGTCAGGCTCACAGCGTATAATGTGCCCACTTGCCCAGTGCCACCACTCATGTCTTGTTTAATAGTAGTGTAAGTGTACATTTAAAGGGACAGTCAACACCAGAATTTTTGTTGTTTAAAAAGAAAGATAATCCCTTTATTACCCATTCCCCAGTTTTGCAAATCCAACACAGTTATAATAATACACGTTTTACCTCTGTAATTACCTTGTATCTAAGCCTCTGCTGACTGCCCCCTTATTTCAGTTCTTTTGACAGACTTGCAGTTTAGCCAATCAGTGCTCACTCCTAGGTCACTTTACGTGCATGAGCTCAATATTATCTATATGAAACATGTGAACTAATGCCATCTAGTGGTCAAAATGTATTCAGATTAGAGGCAGTCTTCAAGGTCTAAGAAATTAGCATATGAACCTCCTAGGTTTAGCTTTCAACTAAGAATACCAAGTGAACAAAGCAAAATTGGTGATAAAAGTAAATTGGGAAGTTGTATAAAATTGCATGCCCTATTTAAATCATGAAAGTTTTTTTTGGACTTGACTGTCCCTTTAAAAACAAAAAAAACTTTTTGGACTGTGAAACATCAGTCTGCTTTTTTGTTTCAGGCTCACAGCTTATACTGGGCCCACTTGCCCAGTGCCACCACTCATATCTTGTTTAATAGTAGTGTAAGTGTACATTTTAAAAAAAAATAACTTTTTATACTGTGAAACATCAGTCTGCTTTTTTGTGTCAGGCTCACAGCGTATACTGTGCCCACTTTCCCAGTGCCACCACTCATATCCTGTTTAATAGTAGTGTAAGTGTACATTTAAAAAAAAAAGACAGGCAGGGGCAGGCCACCCCACAGGTGCCGTCGTGGTCGTGGTGCTGTGATTCCCTATAATAATGCCCAGTGTTCAGAGGCCACGTCCCATGAACTCGAAAAGTTCTGAGGAAATAGTTGACTTTTTAACACAGGACACCCAATCTTCTACAGCTTCCGCTCCGAACCTTGACACACCATCCTCCTCCATCTTATCTTCGGGAACCTCTCAAGTTACCACTAGCCCGCCTGCCGCCACCACCAACACTAGCACCACAGCCGCTTCACTTGATCTGTCAGAGGAGTTTTTTACACATCAGTTGGAAGAAATGAGTGATGCGCAACCATCATTGACAGAGGATGTAGATAACAGTGATATGTCTCAGTGAGGCAGCATTACAGACATTGACGTACGGTGTGATGATGTTGTACCCGCTGCTGCTTCCTTTGTTGATTTGTCAGATACAAGTGAAGCGGTTGATGATGACGATGCGTCCGTGGATGTCACGTGGGTGCCCGGTAAAAGAGAAGAAGAACAGGGGGAAAGTTCAGATGGGGAGACAGAGAGGAGGAGGAGGAGACGAGTTGGAAGCAGGGGGAGGTCATCGCAAGGAGCTAGTGGCACAGTCAGACAGCATGCATCGGCACCCGGGGTCAGCCAGACAGCACGCCAATCAACGCATGCTGTTGCCACCACCAGAATGCCGTCATCGCAGAGTTCAGCAGTGTGGCATTTTTTTTGTGTGTCTGCCTCTTACAACAGCGATGCCATTTGCAACCTGTGCCAAAAGAAACTGAGTCGTGGGAAGTCCAACACCCATCTAGGTACAACTGCTTTGCGAAGGCACATGATCGCACATCACAAATGCCTATGGGATCAACACATGAGTAGAAGCAGCACACAAACTCAAAGCCGCCATCCTCCTCCTGGTCCAGCATCTTCAGCCACGTCAACCACTGCTGTCCTCCTTGCCCCCTCTCAACCATCCGCCACTCTGTCTCTCTTCCGGAGCAGTTCCTGCTCATTTGCCTACAGTCAGGTGTCTGTCAAGGACATGTTTGAGCGTAAGAAGCCAATGTCACAAAGTCACCCCCTTGCCCCGCATTTGACAGCTGGCTTGTCTGAACTCTTAGCCCGCCAGCTTTTATCATACAAGCTGGTGGAGTCTGAGGCGTTCAAAAATTTTGTAGCTATTGGGACACCGCAGTGGAAGGTACCCGGCCGAAATTTCTTTGCACAAAAGGCAATCCCCAACCTGTACTCAATTGTGCGAAAGGAAGTAATGGCATGTCTGACACACATGTCTGGTAAACCTGCTGACGGCTGCCAAGCATGGAATGCATGGCTCTGCAGAGGAGGAGTTGGTGACACCGCCACAACTTGCAGGCAGGCCTGCTGCCACCTCCTCTACTCCTCCTACTCCATCCTCTTCCATAACCTCCTCGTCTGAGTCCTCTTCTGCTGCTGCATCTTGCTCCACATCAACGGCACCCCCCCAACTCCCCATGTACTATTCCACATCTCGGATACGGCAGTGTCACGCCGTCTTGGGGTTGACTTGCCTGAAAGCAGAGAGTCACACCTGACCAGAACTTCTGTCCGCCCTGAACGCACAGGTGGATCAGTGGCTGACTCTGCACCAACTGGAGATCGACAAAGTGGTTTCTGATAACGGAAGTAATTTTGTGGCAGCATTGAAATTGGGCAAGTTGACACATGTGCCGTGCATGGCACATGTGTGTAATATGGTCGTACAACGCTTTGTGCATAAGTACCCAGGCTTACAGGACGTCCTGAAGCAGGCCAGGAAGGTGTGTGGCCATTTGAGATGTTCCTACACGGCCATGGCACACTTTTCCGATATCCAGCGGCGAAACAACATGCCAGTGAGGCGCTTGATTTGCGACAGCCCGACACGTTGGAATTCAACACTCCTAATGTTTGACTGCCTGCTCCAACAAGAAAAAGCCGTTAACGAGTATTTGTATGACCGGGGTGCTAGGACAGCCTCTGCGGAGCTGGGAATTTTTTTGCCACGTTACTGGATGCTCATGCGCAATGCCTGTAGGCTCATGCGTCCTATTGAGGAGGTGACAAACCTAGTCAGTCGCACAGAATGCACCATCAGCAACATCATACCATTTGTTTTCTTCCTGGAGTGTGCCCTGCGAAGAGTGCTGGATCAGGCCGTAGATGAGCGTGAAGAGGAAGAGGAAGAGTTGTGGTCACCATCACCACCAGAAACAGCCTTATCAGCATCACTTGCTGGACCAGCGGCAACGCTGGAAGAGGAAACAGAGGAGGAATGTGGCTTTGAGGAGGAGGAGGAAGACCAACCACAACAGGCATCCCAGGGTGCTCATTGTCACCCATCTGGTACCCGTGGTGTTGTACGTGGCTGGGGGGAAGAAGATACCTTCAGTGAGATCACTGAGGACAAGGAACGGGACATGAGTAGCTCGGCATCCAACCTTGTGCAAATGGGGTCTTTCATGCTGTCGTACCTGTTGAGTGACCCCCGTATAAAAAAGCTGAAGGAGAACGACCTGTACTGGGTGTCCACGCTACTAGACCCCTGGTATAAGCATAAAGTGCCTGAAATGTTACCGAATTACCACAAGTCGGAAAGGATGCAGCAGTTCCAAAATAAATTAAAAAGTATGCTTTACACAGCGTATAAGGGTGATGTCACAGCACAACGGGAATCTAACAGGGGAAGAGGTGAAAGTAATCCTCCGACTCCCACGACCACGCCGGCAAGGACAGGATGCTTTACAGATGTGTTGTTGATGGAGGACATGCAGAGCTTTTTAACTCCTATGCATCGCCACAGCCCTTTGGGGTCCACCCTCAGAGAATGACTCGACCGACAGGTAGCAGACTACCTCGCCTTAACTGCAGATCTTGACACTCTGAGGAGCGATGATCCCCTTGACTACTGGGTGTGCAGGCTTGACTTGTGGCCTTAGCTATCCCAATTTGCGATAGAACTTCTGGCCTGCCCCGCTTCAAGTGTCCTGTCAGAAAGGACCTTCAGTGCAGCAGGAGGTATTGTCACTGAGAAGAGAAGTTGCCTAGGTCAAAAAAGTCTAGATTACCTCACCTTTATTAAGATGAATGAGGGATGGATCCCGAAGGGACTGACATTGGGTGATACATTCGAGAAAAAAAGATCTGATGAGATGAGCTGCCTTGGGCTAAAAATGGTCCTTACGCTGCTGTATTTTATCTTCGAATGCCGGATGACTTGCGTGACTTATCCGCCACCAACTAGGGTTCAAGCCGCAATGTTTTAGGGCACTTTCTGCCTGGGAAACAAACATCAATTTTTCTGGCCGCTGCTACAGCAGCGGCTGCAACAATGCCTAATTTTTCAGGCATGTGTACATGCCAAATTTTTCTAGCCTCTGGTGCAGCACTGTGGCTTCAAAAACCAAACCAAAAAAAAAGGCACGTAACAGGGATTAAACTGATAGGAATAGTACTACTTAACACACCACTCCTATCTGGTGGTACATTAGATTGCATGCACAGTGCCCCAAATTTGAAGTAGAAGGACCGACCAACTTCCTTTTCCATCTCCCGGTTCCTAAAATCCATGCCATATACACGTCCCCTGGCGCCGCAAATGCCTTTGGGAACCTTACCATGAGTCCCAGACCGCACGGCTTGTAATTCTCTGTCTGGGAAATTATCTATCTATCAAATCTATCTATTTATCTATTAAATCTATCTATCTATCTATCTATCTATCTATCTATCTATCGTATCTATCAAATGTATCTATTGCATCTATTGATCTATCTATCTAATCTATGTATCTATCTATCTATCTATCTATCTATCTATCAAATCTATCTATCTCGTGGCCGGACTGTTATCTGACAGCCACTTGTGTTTCGGCCAAATGTCCGTTTGCCAAATGTCCGTCGGCTAAAAGTCCGGACATGATTGCAAGCGCAGTGCCCCAAATTTGAAGTAGGAGGACCGACCAAGCATCTTTTTCCATCTCCCGGTTCCTAAAATCCATGCCATATACACATCCCCTGATAGGGGACATAACAGGGATTAAACTGATAAGAATAGTACTACTTAACACACCACTCATATCTGGTGGCACAGTAGATTGCACGCGCAGTGCCCCAAATTTGAAGTAGGAGGACCGACCAAGCATCTTTTTTCATCTCCCGGTTCCTAAAATCCATGCCATATACACGTCCCCTGATAGGGGACGTAACAGGGATTAAACTGATAAGAATAGTACTACTTAACACACCACTCATATCTGGTGACACAGTAGATTGCATGCGCAGTGCCCCAAATTTGAAGTAGGAGGACCGTCCAAGCATCTTTTTCCATCTCCCGGTTCCTAAAATCCATGCCATATACACGTCCCCTGATAGGGGACATAACATGGATTAAACTGATAAGAATAGTACTACTTAACACACCACTCATATCTGGTGGCACAGTAGATTGCACGCGCAGTGCCCCAAATTTGAAGTAGGAGGACTGACCAAGCATCTTTTTCCATCTCCCGGTTCCTAAAATCCATGCCATATACACGTCCCCTGATAGGGGACGTAACAGGGATTAAACTGATAAGAATAGTACTACTTAACACACCACTCCTATCTAGTGGCACAGTAGATTGCACGCGCAGTGCCCCAAATTTGAAGTAGGAGGACCGACCAAGCATCTTTTTCCATCTCCCGGTTCCTAAAATCCATGCCATATACACGTCCCCTGATAGGGGACGTAACAGGGATTAAACTGATAAGAATAGTACTACTTAACACACCACTCATATCTGGTGGCACAGTAGATTGCACGCGCAGTGACCCAAATTTGAAGTAGGAGGACCGACCAAGCATCTTTTTCCATCTCCCGGTTCCTAAAATCAATGCCATATACACGTCCCCTGATAGGGGACATAACAGGGATTAAAGTGATAAGAATAGTACTACTTAACACACCACTCATATGTGGAGGCACAGTAGATTGCACGCGCAGTGCCCCAAATTTGAAGTAGGAGGACCAACCAAGCATCTTTTTCCATCTCCCGGTTCCTAAAATCCATTCCATATACACGTCCCCTGATAGGGGACGTAACAGGGATTAAACTGATAAGAATAGTACTACTTAACACACCACTCCAATCTGGTGGCACAGTAGATTGCATGCGCAGTGCCCCAAATTTGAAGTAGGAGGACCGACCAAGCATCTTTTTCCATCTCCCGGTTCCTAAAATCCATGCCATATACACGTCTCCTGATAGGGGACGTAACAGGGATTAAACTGATAAGAATAGTACTACTTAACACCCCACTCATATCTGGTGGCACAGTAGATTGTATGCGCAGTGCCCCAAATTTGAATTAGGAGGACCGACCAAGCATCTTTTTCCATCTCCCGGTTCCTAAAATCCATGCCATATACACGTCCCCTGGTGCCGCAACTGCCTCTGGGAACCTTACCATGGGTCCCAGCCCGCACGTCTTGTAATTCTCTGTCTGGGAAATTATCTATCTATCAAATCTATCTATTTATCTATCAAATCTATCTATCTATTGTATCTATCAAATGTATCTATTGCATCTATTGATCTATCTATCTAATCTATGTATCTATCTATCTATCAAATCTATCTATCGCGTGGCCGGACTGTTATCTTACAGCCACTTGTGTTTCGGCCAAATGTCCGTCAGCCAAATGTCCGTCTGCCAAATGTCCGTCGGCTAAAAGTCTGGCCACGATTGCACGCGCAGTGCCCCAAATTTGAAGTAGGAGGACCGAGCAAGCATCTTTTTCCATCTCCCGGTTCCTAAAATCCATGCCATATACATGTCCCCTGATAGGGGACGTAACAGGGATTAAACTGATAAGAATAGTACTACTTAACACACCACTCATGTCTGGTGGCAAAGTAGATTGCACGCGCAGTGCCCCAAATTTGAAGTAGGAGGACCGACCAGGCATCTTTTTCCATCTCCCGGTTCCTAAAATTCATGCCATATACACGTCCCCTGGCGCCGCAACTGCCTCTGGGAACCTTGCCATGGGTCCCAGACTGCATGTCTTGTAATTCTCTGTCTGGGAAATTAACTATCTATCAAATCTATCTATTTATCTATCAAATCTATCTATCTATCGTATCTTTCAAATGTATCTATTGCATCTATTGATCTATCTATCTAATCTATGTATCTATCTATCTATCTATCAAATCTATCTATCTTGTGGCCGGACTGTTATCTGACAGCCACTTGTGTTTCGGCCAAATGTCCGTCGGCGAAATGTCCGTCTGCCAAATGTCCGTCGGCTAAAAGTCCGGACACGATGATTGCAAGCGCAGTGCCCCAAATTTTAAGTAGGAGGACTGACCAAGCATCTTTTTCCATCTCCCGGTTCCTAAAATCCATGCCATATACACGTCCCCTGATAGGGGACGTAACAGGGATTAAACTGATAAGAATAGTACTACTTAACACACCACTCATATCTGGTGGCACAGTAGATTGCACGCGCAGTGACCCAAATTTGAAGTAGGAGGACCGACCAAGCATCTTTTTCCATCTCCCGGTTCCTAAAATCCATGCCATATACACGTCCCCTGATAGGGGACATAACAGGGATTAAACTGATAAGAACAGTGCTACTTAACACACCACTCAAATCTGGTGGCACAGTAGATTGCACGCGCAGTGCCCCAAATTTGAAGTAGGAGGACCGACCAAGCATCTTTTTCCATCTCCCGGTTCCTAAAATCCATGCCATATACACGTTCCCTGATAGGGGATGTAACAGGGATTAAACAGATAAGAATAGTACTACTTAACACACCACTCATATCTGGTGACACAGTAGATTGCATGCGCAGTGCCCCAAATTTGAAGTAGGAGGACCGGCCAAGCATCTTTTTCCATCTCCCGGTTCCTAAAATCCATGCCATATACACGTCCCCTGATAGGGGACATAACAGGGATTAAACTGATAAGAACAGTGCTACTTAACACACCACTCAAATCTGGTGGCACAGTAGATTGCACGCGCAGTGCCCCAAATTTGAAGTAGGAGGACCGACCAAGCATCTTTTTCCATCTCCCGGTTCCTAAAATCCATGCCATATACACGTTCCCTGATAGGGGACGTAACAGGGATTAAACAGATAAGAATAGTACTACTTAACACACCACTCATATCTGGTGACACAGTAGATTGCATGTGCAGTGCCCCAAATTTGAAGTAGGAGGACTGACCAAGCATCTTTTTCCATCTCCCGGTTCCTAAAATCCATGCCATATACACGTCCCCTGATAGGGGACGTAACAGGGATTAAACTGATAAGAACAGTGCTACTTGACACACCACTCATATCTGGTGGCACAGTAGATTGCATGCGCAGTGCCCCAAATTTGAAGTAGGAGGACCGACCAAGCATCTTTTTCCATCTCCCGGTTCCTAAAATCAATGCCATATACACGTCCCCTGATAGGGGACGTAACAGGGATTAAACTGATAAGAATAGTACTACTTAACACACCACTCATATCTGGTGGCACCATAGATTGCATGCGCAGTGCCCCAAATTTGAAGTAGGAGGACCGACCAAGCATCTTTTTCCATCTCCCGGTTCCTAAAATCCATGCCATATACACGTCCCCTGATAGGGGACATAACAGGGATTAAACTGATAAGAATAGTACTACTTTGTGGAAGTTCGCGTTCGCCGTTCATGAACGGAAAATTTTAAGTTTGCGACATCACTAATTAGGGGTTAATAAGTGTAAGATTAGGGGTGTTTAGACTCGGGGTTCATGTTAGGGTATTAGGAGTAGACATCAATTTTATTTCCCCATAGGAATCAATGGGGCTGCGTTAGAAGCTGAACGCTGCTTTTTTGCAGGTATTAGATTTTTTTTCAGCCGGCTCTCCCCCATTGATTCCTATGGGGAAATCGTGCACGAGCACGTTTAGCCAGCTTACCGCTACCGTAAGCAACGCTGGTATTGAGGTGAGATGTGGAGCAAAATTTTGCTCTACGCTCACCTGTTTGCGGCTAACGCCGGGTTTAAAAAAACGTGTAATACCTGCGTTGTCTTAAGGGAGCGGTGAAAAAAAAGGCTTGTTAGCAACGCACCCCTGTTACAGAAAAACTTGTAATCTCGTGAATGTCTTGCTAATAATGTGCATAAGGTTACAATTTTGTGGAATTTTTTATATGAGTTGTCCCATTGAAAGGGGCATATTTTGTCTGTATCTATCGGGATGTCTGTAGTAAGTGTTGATTTTATCCAATATTGGTATGGTCCCCAAAATTGTCTTATTAACGGGCAGGAGTAGAAATAGTGTTGAAAAGGAAATTCGTTACTGCATTTAGTGCAAACGTTAGGGCAGTGCGGTTTCCATTTCGACAATCTGTTTGGGGTGATATAATCTTTATGTATCATCCTGGTTTGTGCTTCTCTCAATGGGATCGCCAGTGTCGCTGCTTTATCAATTTCTAGGCTTTTTTTAAAGTCTTAAATGGTGATTTATGTTGGGATGTCTGGTTTTAGTTTATTTAAGGTAATTGTTTGTATGTTTGCTTCTTTTTTTTTCAAAAATTGTTTGTAGAAATCAGAGGTAGAAAGATCCCTATTTGAAATAGAGTATGTGAAATGATAAATGGTGAAGCGTTCCAGAATTCTGGATTATTTTTTTGAAGATCAGAGACCTAGTGCCTGACCTGTAGGTATGCGTAGAAGTGATTGTTGGGGAGATTGAATTTGGTTCTCAATTCCTGGAAGGGTCTTATTGTGTGCGATAGAGGATCCATAAAGTCTACCACCGTTCTGATCCCTCTAGTTTTCCAGATATGGGGGCCAATTTATCAATGTCTGTCCGACATGTTATGCTGTAGCGTATCATGTCTGACAGATATCGCTAAATGCCGACAGCATACGCTGTTGGCATTTAACATTGCACAAGCAGTTCTGGTGAACTGTTTGTGCAATGCAGCCCCCTGCAGATTCGAGACCAATCGGCCGCTAGCAGGGGGTGTCAGCCAGATCGTATAAGATCAGGTGGATTGCAGACCACAGCTTCAGAGACAGCGGACCAGTTAAGGAGCAGTGGTCTTAAGACCGCTGCTTCATAACTGCTGTTTCCGGTGAGCCTGAAGGCTTGCACGGAAACAGTAGCATCATAAATCAGAAATTTTTGATTTCCCACTAATGGTATGAATTTGGGGGAAGGATGCTTAATTCCTTGTATTAATTCCTTGTATTAATTCCTTGTATGTTGATCATACGCTAAGCTCGCATGGGATCTCTATACAAGGGGTTATTGGTGATTTGTGATGGGGTGTCCTTAGCTGTAATGTAAGGTTAAATATGCCAGAGCTAATGGTGCTACAATCACCTCCTCAAGTTGCAGTTCACAGAAATGTGATGTATTCAGTTGCCAGTCCGTAACCAATCTTGCCAGGGCTGCCCAGTTGTATAGTTTTAAGTTTGGGAGGCTGAGGCCTCCACTAAGGTAGTGAAGTTGTAATTTATCTGCTGCTGTTCAAGGTTTTTTTCCCCCTCCATATAAAGGTAGTTAGAGATTTAGACAATAATGTTAGGTCTGTTTTAGTTATGAGAAAGGTATTTTAGGTAGTATTGCCATCCTGATTAAGTTAATCTGGTCCGACAATCCCAAAGGGAGGTTAATCCAATTCTGTAATTGTGTAGTTAGGTTTCTGCATTGTTCAGTTATATTTAGATCAGAGAAATGAAACATGGCCTACCCAGTCTATTTTTAATTTGGGGTGTTCTATATCAGTCAAGTGGGTTTCTTGTAGGAATGCTACATTGGTGAGTGAGGACTGCCTTTTTCGTTTTATGGGGGAGTTAATGCCCCCAACATTCCAGGTTATGAGTTTAAGTGACATAGTTAGCTAGTGCAACGGTTTTGTTTTGGAATGAGGCAGAGCCAGGGAGGAGGAGAGAGAGAGAAAAAAAAAATCAAAGGTTGTTGAGGAGCAGTATGTGCCCATATGTGGACAGCCGCATGGGTATTGATTGCTCCAATATAGGTGAAGCGACCGGCTGAATATTTTTGTGAGCAGGCTGCCTGAAGATGAGCCAGAACCTGCACCTCGACCACATGGAGCAAGGAAGTAGGTTATTCTGTAATCCACTCAACCAGTGAGTAGAGCAATGAATTGTATTTACAATAATACCAGCCATCCACCCCTGGTCACACTGTACAATGCATAACTGTAGAAAATCTCTTATTGTTAAAGAACTTATAAGTTTTATGCAGAGAATATTGATAATTTTAGGCTGTTTACCATTTCCTCCTATAATGTCTAAGCTCATGTGGGGTAGTCTTATCAACTGTTCACTTAGCAGGTGCCCAAATAAAGGCCGATGAGTGTACCAATAAGGTTGCCTTATAGAGCATTGTGTGTGTTTATAAAAACATTTTCCTGAACAGCGGTGAACAACAAAACTATTAATTGTGTAGGTGAGGGTTTGTCCAGTATATGCAAAAATACAGTAAATGTGTATACTATTTTAAGCAAGTCATTAAACAAAATTATCAATAAACCTAAGAAACTCAAAAAAATCTGAAATGAGGCCAATGGCCCTGGTGGTAAGTTGTCTCGTACACCGTAAGGCATCTGTTTTGTTCTTGTGAAAGAGCAAGAGCAAAAAGCTGCTGGTCTCAACATTTCCATTAACCCTAGAGCTATGTATAACTTTTTTTAATAAAAATTTACAACATGAACCATTTTATGCAGCTTGGCATCTTTTGTTTTCTCCTGTAAAAGAACAAGATAAAGCAGAGAACAAAGAGTCCAGCTCCTTACCCTTGATGAGGGACAAGCATTTCTGTTGGTCTCTCGCAGCTCCACTTGCTGTGGCCCAAAGGTGAAAGGTTGAATAGGCTTGGGGAATTGTGGCGTCTCCATTTGTGATGTTATTTTTGGAGATCAATGATGACATAGGTGTTATCAACTTGTGTTCAGGTGAGTGGTTACTGATTTTCGGTTGCTAGGTAGCTTTTTAGTGCTTGTGGTGGGTAGAAGAACTTGGTTCCATATGGTGTTTGAAGGCTTAGTTTGGCCAGGTAAAGCAATGCCACTTGCTGCCTTGCTCATGCAGGTGAGAGCAGAGGGGTGCAAACTCATTTCTTTGTTTTGTGACCTCCATTAAAAAGTCTTGGAAGAGAAGTCATGAGCCTTCATAGGTGATTTCTTTACGAGATCTGTATACACGTAGAATATTTAGTATCTCCAGGAAATGTAAACACTTGAATATGACCTGTTGACCTGATGGGTCTCATCTTTATATGTTCGAGAGTTCTTTCTGGGACAACTCGGTGGGCTCTCTTTACATCAATGGGGAGCACATCCGGGGGTATGCCCAGCATTTTGGGAAATGTTAGTGCAGTAAATTTTATTAGATCTTTTCGCTGGACTGACTCTGGGACTCCCACTTTTCACAGATTATTGCGTCTACTTCTGGTTTCAAGGTCTTTGACCGGGTCCTGGAGCAGTTGGTTCTGTTTGACAAGTTGTTTTAGTGACGCTTCTGAGTTGTTTTGTCTGTCTTCAACTTCGGAGATACAGGATTCAGCTGAGCTTAATCGTGAGGAAAATTGCTGTACCTCACTTGTTAGGGTATCCACCCCGGCCTGTAATGATTCAATTTTGGAAAGAAAAAGGATTTAAGTTCCTGTAATAAAGACATTTGATCAATAACTTGTTGTGCAGGGTGTTCTCCTTGTGTTTAATTTTCAGCATGGATTTCAACTGTGTGCTTCTGCTTGCTATCTGCTACTTTTGCCTTATGACTCATGGCGTCTTTTGCAGATGGTGAAAGTTTTTGGAAATATTTGTCAACTTTCATGGGCTTTGTCAAGTTAATATTTAACTTGTGCTTTTGTTGAACAGATTTGATCAAAGCGTAGTATTGGTCTAAATAAAGATTATGTGCATGAGACCAGTGACCAGAGTTAGCCAGTCCACAATGCAGTGCTTATGAGGTATGTGATTAAATTCGAGCAAAGGTACACAGTTCACCAATACAATGATATTTTAAATTGCAATCTGTGGTATAGATTAGGTAAACAGTGCTTTTGGTTAATAACCTAAGTGGTGAGTGAGATAAATTGACTGTTTCAACCCCTGATCATCTTTTCAGAGGATCTGTGATAGTTATTCCTTATATAGGGAATCTTCTTTTGTCATATAATTAGAGTGCGTTCCATATATGTCTTCGTACAGACATCCATAAAAACTCTACTGTGCTAGTATAATCTCACCCTGTGGAGTGCCCCCGTTGCCAGGCTAGGTGCTCATATTTACCACAGCAGCTATCCATGTTATTTGGTTGTAAATTTGAAGCGCTAATGATAGTGTACTTGCGGCCCAGACAGCAATCCAAGATGATGATTTATAATGCGTGTCTGTTTTCTGGCTCTGACAGGCGCCCTGTAATGTAGGCATGAGCTTTCCGGAGGGTTTGGAGGGTCCTGTTGTGGTCAGGTTAGGAGCTCGAGATCGCTAGAGCAGGAATCTGTTGTTGATTGTTTTTTTTTCCTTGGGGTGCTGGTAAGCCCGTTATTACCGCTCTGTTACGAATCCAAGATGGCTCCGGCGGCTTTTTGCGCAGCACTCACAGGACACCTGGAGGCTAGGGCAAGTGTCAAACACCCTTCACACTTGTTCCTCAATTGGCGCAATGTCCCTGCAGCTTGCCCAACAAGATTAGTGCGTGCGGAATGGTGGTGGTAGTCCTTAGGCACAGATTATTTATTTCAAAGACGGGAGCTCTTGGTCTGTGCTGCTGCTGTATTTTCCCGCCCACCAGAAGTCTCTTGTTGTAGTGTTATATAAAAAAGGGGATAGGAAGAACTTAAAGAATTGGAGATCTTTGTTAAATTTAAGACTATAAGATTAATGCGAAGGTTGTGGCTGATCATATGAAAAGAATGATTGAAAAATTGGTGGGTGAGGAACAATGTTGTGCTGTGCATGGGAGAGTTATTGCAGATAATTTGGTAATGAGGGATGTGTTTTGGTATGCTGGTGAGTGTAAACAGTCGGTAGCTGTGGCTACATTGGATTTTGAAAAGGCTTTTAATAGGATAGCACATGAATTTATGTTGGGTGTATTGGCAAGATCGGTATTGGCAAGATTGGGATTGCCTGTTAGAATGTTTGGATGAATTACTTGTTTATATAGGAATATAACATGTAAAGTTGTTGTGAATGGCTTTTTCGTTGCAGAGATTGAGATTGCATCTGGTGTGAGGCAGGGTTGTCTCCTTTTGTTTTTGTCTGTGTGATTGTGCCGTTGTTGCAAAGTTTGAGAATGGATAAGGTGATTAGAGGAATGGATGTACCCGGTAATGGTGGAAGGAGTGTGAAAGTCTTAGGTTGATGTAACAATTGTTTGCAAGACACAGGAGAGCTTGAGAAGAGTGAAAGTGCATGTTGAGGGATTTTGTATGGTGAGTGGTTTTCAGGTCAATTAGGATAAATGTGCATGTAACTTTTAAATGTTAAGGATGATGCAATAAAAGTTTTGGGACTAAGTTTTAATGATGATATGAAAGATAGTGAGAGTTGGAGTGATGTTTGTTAAAGAGTGAAGAGGAAAACAGATTTTTGTCTCTTAGGATACTCAGTTTAGAGGGGATTTTGCTTTATTTGAATTACATTTTTCCTGTGCCTGTGTTGCATTTGAACAAGATTGTGCGTATGGTTTTGGTATTTTTTTGAAGTTCAAGTATGGCAAAATTGAGTTGAGTGAGAGAGAAAGGTGGTCAGAATTTGAGTCTTTATTATCTGTGAGGTATGTGAGTATGTGTGTGTAAATGAGTATGAAAAATAATCTGGCTGGAGTATGATCCGTTATGCTGCTGGGAATGTTTTAAGGAGGTTCAAGTTATGTGTGAGAGATAATAGCAAGCCTGTGAGTTTTATGGTGCCATGGTTTATGTGAGGATTGAGAAGTGTAATTTGAAGTATGATTTATTATCTTTGCCAGTAAATGTGTGGTGTGATAGTAGGAAAGTGGGTAGAGGAATTGAGGAGAGGGAAACTGTTTTTCTAATTGGTGGTTTGTCTGAGGATGAGAGTATTAAGGTATGGAAAATGTTACTGATAAGCCTATGGTACATAGACAAAGGGATGTTGTTTGGATGTCTGTACATGGTTGTTGCATACTCATGAATTTCAGAGGTTGAGAAGATTGGTGAGTTCAAAAGTTCTTAGCTCACTGGATGGAGAGTGACCAGGGACATCATAAGGGACCATGTGAGAACGGTTTTAGGGCTTAGTTGGTGGTGGTGAAGTATAGCATGAGGTCAATTTTGAGGGACAGATTAAGGGATTATTTTAGGGAGAGTATTTTATTTTTTTTTATCAAAGGAAAGGGTAAAAAAGAAAAAAAGGAGGGGGCGGAGCGAAGAGCTGAACCGGCAGGACATATTTTAGAGAAGCTCCTGATACTTATATAGATTTTAACAATATTTTGCAGTTTTTATTAGACATCTACAAAACTCAAGTTGCCATTTATAAACGCAGCTTCAGAGGATCACGGAAAAACCTTCCTAGAGTGTGTCGCTAGCCTATGTTGTTCAGTTAACTCTGAGATTTCTGTGCAGATCGCACATACTTGTATACAGATAACCGGATTTACGAGTGATTGGATTCAGCTACACATACAGCAAGGAGTTTTATTTTGAAATGTATTCACTAGAAGATGAGATCAATGTCTTATTTGAAGATTTTATATCTGAGCTTAAAGCATCAGTCGCTCAAGGTTTTCTAATCCTATCTACACCACGTGGATCTCAAGATGGCGTTAGACCACTGGAGGTTGGAAGGGACTACTGTGAATCAGGAATTAGTCCTCATAGCGACACTGACATCACAGAACCCAGCATGACGACTATAAGGGCAGTCACTTATAGTCCTTTGATGAAAAGCAAACCCCTGCCTATTGTTCGGAGGCTAGCTACAGGAATCTGTGGCGGAGTATCGGGAGGTGACTGGGATCAGGATATGGCTTGTCAGCTGGACTCATATCTTCAGGTCGCCATGGCAGAGACACCATTCGCCCCTAGATATGTCACCATGATACCTACTTTTGCACTTGAACCGGGAGCTACACCCAAAGGCTCAGTGAAGATTGTGATGGAGCGGCACACAAGGTCACTAGCAATGATGCAGATTGATCCGGTTGGGCAAGGGAGAGCGGCTCTTCCACTTATCACGCAACAGTATAGAGAAGGAAAAGATGTCTGGCCCTGTGCAACTTTGGTGGACCTACTTAACTTAATGGAGTTCCCGGAGAGGGCGGACAGCGGATCCGGAGTCTCCCTGCAGCCACAGAAGGTTGCTGTCCGCATATGGAAATATAACAGCTGACCGGCTGAGTTGTATCACAGTCGGGTGAGAGAGACATTTCAGATCAGGACACCTGCTGGCTTCATCTCTTTGGACTTAGAACAGGACAGTTTACTTGCTACCACTCTCCTAATACAAACCAGCAGACGGGCTGGTGTGGGGTAGGCTGCTGAGTCCAGACCTGAGACTGTACTGTGGGATTATTGTAGATACCCTTTTAGTTTTAGACCTCTAAAAATGTTAAGTAGCATCTTGAATTTAGTTTTGTTAATTAATTTATAATATGTACGCTGTTCATATTTCTTGTTCAAATTGCTCTGTTAGCACTAAGTTAGGAAGTTGGGCAGTAAATACTTTTGGGTCCAATGTCACGTATACTGCAACTCTAAGACAGAAAATAGATTAAGGAACCTTTGTATCAGCAGTACAATCCTCTACATGCTCATTGAGGGTTAATTAACGTTAGGGTGAAGGCAAACTCTTTCTCTTTACTGCAGTGTAACATGTGATGTCTCTTGTACTGCTTTATTGTTTTCTATATCTGGCACCACTCAGCCCTAAGTTACATAACTCTAACCGGTACCAGTATACTAGATGATTTCTGTTAAACAATACCTATGCATTGTTACCAGTGCGCTGCTTGGGTATAGGGCCCATACTCAGGTAGTGTGTCTTATTACTGAACTGAAGTTAATCAATAGCCGTTTTGCAGTATTTGAAAAGTGACAATATTCCCCACTGTTTAGCCTTCTGAATTGAGCTGGCACCTATTGCTATATGTTATATTTGTTTTCTAGCTTTCGGAGAGACATGTTACTTAGCCCACATAAACAAAAAAAAGAGAAAGAGAATCTTTTTTTTTTTTTGGTCACTGTAGATAACTGTATTCTCATCTCTACCACTTGCATACCTAGAGGATCTATATACAGGGTGTTAAATTATTTAATCTTATGCACATAAATATAAATCCTAATATGTATGTCAAGACATCACTCTTAGGTCTGGATGGTCACATTCTATAGTTGAGTTGTGCTCTTGTTAACTCAAATTTATTGCATGGGGTTACAATTTACGACATAACTTGATTTACTTGAGTATATTTTACCTCTAGACCTTAATGGGTTGCTGGGGCTTACTTATCACTATCCACTATGTTACTGCAGGGGCAGAAAATGTATAAAAATAATGGACCATCATATTTTGTGACAATGGTATAGCATATTACTAGCACTTGGAGTAATACACAGTAATAATCTGAGAGAACATAGTTGGGGTAGTAGTATTTGGCCCAACTCTTGTATAATGGTATCAGCCAATTTGTCCCATTAGCCACACATACTAATAGAAGCTAAGCCCCCAGTTAACAGGTGACCCCATGAAACCCCCTAGGACAGCCGCTAAGCTAATAGCTTATCAATGTTGCTACTAGATTTTGCAATACATATTTATTCAATTTTTTCTGGATATGTACTATCTCTGATCAGGTGAGAGATCATTTCACAGTTATGGTACAACATTTTAGCTATATCATACTGTTTTAGAGTATACTTACTTTCAACTAGATAGTCATATAGGTGCTGGATACTTGTTCTGTTTTGTGGGCTCCATATTTTTTACACTCTACTAGTTCTGTTCATAATTATATACAGATAGAGTTCCCAACTTAGTTTTATTAAGGTCTCTGAACGGCTTACATCTAATTACATATATTTCTACTAGGATTAGAGAAAAACATAGTACATTAGCCTCCATCTAGTTTCAATATTTTTACCCTCCCTTAGTTATAGCTCCCTTGAAGTAAGCTCCGCCCCCCCTAAATTCTTGTTTATTTGATAAACAAAGGAACACAGATTCCAACGAACCTTTCCCTTTAATTTTTAATCATGTGTTTTATTTTTAAGAAGCAAGTATCTATATGGATTAACATAGGTGGAAAGAGATTCATAATGCAAGAATATTTCAACGACCAACTTGGTTATCTTATTTCAGTTGATGATAATATATCAATACTATGTGACAATATGAATGTTTCTACTCTAGATTAATATGCTGCCATAGTTTATATCCTGTATTCATCACGCAGGATAATACTCTTGCCTATTACAAGTTTTGAACCAAGAGATAACTGTTCTTAGACCACCGAATGCTTTTTCTTTTCATATCTATATGTTTTTAAGCTTTGTTTCCATAATTTTACCCTTCCTTTATATTTGATGGTTATACATACTATATTTGCTGTATATGTCATGGCTATAATTAATATGTTTCAATAGCACTCAAAAGGTCCAAAAGGGTCCTTATATTAATATTACCTCCCTCTTATTTTGTATTATAAATGTGTTGGAGGCCCAAAAGTGGCCTTGCTTGTAGTATGGAGGTGGAAAATTGAGGATTAGCATTTGATATGTCTTCCTTTTATTCTATTCTACAGGTACCACTTAGATAGTTGGCTGCAATATTGTATTCTATTTTATGTACCTATCTGCTTATATGTTACTTCATTGCTATGCAACATACTGCCTGTTTATTTTAGCTATCTTACAAAGAAATTTCTGTATGTCTATGTTTAATCCTCAATAAAAATATTTACAAAGAAAAAAAAAAGAAAAAAAGGAAAGGGAAAAGTTGATTTCAACTTGTTTGTAAATAATGTAATTTTTGCTTTTCAATCCTATGTTTTTTGTTTTTGTTTTTGTATTTTTGAAATGCTAATAATAATATATAAAAATGTGTTGCATATATATTTTATTTTTTTGATGATTTGTTTTTCTTTTTTTATCTAACAAAGTGATATACCTTTTGTTGCTTTATACTTGGATGTTTTTTTCTTTACTGTATTAAATACATTTTTAATTAAAATAAAAAAAAAGAATTGATTGTATGGGGTTGCCATGTTCCTTGCTCAGAGGATAATTGCCTGGTATTTCGGGCTGGACTGACTTTGTTAGACGGGATCAGAATGATATACTTCAGGAAAGTTCTTCTTTGTAAAAAAACATTATTGGGCTAAAAGAAGCTGCTCCCCGGTGGTAAATCACCATAGAACAAGTTAACAAGTTATTGAGCAAGTGTCTGTTCCTGAGAGTGCGCTTCTTTTTCTGTATGTATTTAGTCTTCTTAAGGGAAAACAGACGTGGACTTCTTACTTAGTGTGCTCAGAGGAATGTGGATGCACCTCACTTATGAGGCCCAATGAAAAAGGAAATGATTGTCTGTGGTTGCAATGTTCCTTGTTCAGAGAGGAATGGCCTGGTATTTGGGGGCTGGCATCAGAACTAAAGCGCAGCGGAGGGGGTAAGTAGTGCAGCGATTGCAGCATTTATAAATATACATGTATATGCTGATATACATATATATTTATGTGTTAATATGTGTATATCATCAGTATTTTTAACTCTCCGTCAGGAGCACAGCTGGTTAGCTGGATTAAGATCTAATATCAGTCTTGAAATAGGCTCATTTAAAGAGCCGAAACATTGACCATGACATTTCACGCATAAACACTTGATGTATTTATAATAAACTTTACTGACTATTTCAAATCCTGAGAGTGCCCTCCTTTATCATTAAGCTTTGTATTTGAATCCTGAGGCTTGCACCCAGGTCATTATTTGGACACAAAGGTTGGAGTGCTGGGCCACCGGTTATTTGACATTAAACACATAAATATATATATGTACATAAGCATATACATACATATTTACTGGGAACACACAGTTCCCATAGACCACAATGTAAAGGCACTTTTCAGTGCCGTGTTTCTTCTAAAATCCACTCCCCCTACTTTAAAGCCCCAAAACTGCCTAGTGCAGTTGTTTTTTATTTAAAAAAAAACACTACATTTTTTTTTATAAAAAACTATAATGCCCTCTATTTTGAGGACATTTGGGCCGGATCTCCGGTTAATTTTCTGAGCGCTTATTGCTACTGTGAGCTTGCGGTAGCAATAACCAGCCACTTGTAATGGCTAGTTAATTATGGCATGCCTGCAAACGCAATAATTTAGTGCTCCACTTTTAATCTAGCCCTAAATAAATGCTAGATAGAATGATGCATTTAAGGAAAAGACTAGTCTGAGAATAAAACGTAGATGTATTTTTTAAATTTTCATTAGCTGTTTAAATATTGACAAAATAAGTGTAAAGTTTTAATGTCTGTAAAACAATGGGAGCTGCCATGTTGTAACTTAGGTTACCTTCTCTGCTGTGGCCAATTAGAGACAGTTATAAATAGGTCACTAGAGTGTGCAGCCAAAGGCTGTGTGGAATATAACAGTGTTCTTCACTTCCATTTCTTACAGGAACTGAAAAGCGCACAATTTCACAATTAAAATTACACTAAAAAGGGGTCAAAATAATAAATGAAAGTAAATTGCAGACTTTTATATATATATATATATATATATATATATATATATATATATATTTACAATTAATCAATACTTTAACATCTCAAATTGTTTAATGTCCCTTTAAAAGTATAAAATGGAATTATCACTACACCAGGCTTTCCCTGGTTGATATATTTTAAACAGTTTATCAACCTTATTATCATGAAGAGAGGAAGCACTGCATCCTCCGCTCCAGTTGTAAGAACTATTATTGATCTCCTCTTCCCTATATTAAAGAGAGTTTATTCACTTTTAAACATTGTGGCAGATGCTATTCCAATTAAAATGGTTAAAATATAATTTATATAGAAATATACCCAAGACTTAAATGTCAAATTTCATAGATTAAATGGCTTGAAAAATGTTAATAGAATTTACCCTATAGGAAGATTTTAAACAACAAAATAAATAAAAATAAAATTAGCAGCTTGTTTAGGGCTAGATTAGGAGAAGCATGCGAACTGTAGTGTCTCTTTGCACGTGACGGAAATAGCACATGTATTATAAGTTGAAAGTAAACGTGTTTGCTTGAGCGCAATCAAATTTAATGCACGTTGGGTTAGCGCGACTTCAGAGCTATGGTTAAGTGATACGCAAAAAAGTTGCACAAAAAACATCAAAAATACATTTAACAGTACAGTTGCACTAATAACACTGTCCAATAAAAAAAATATAAAAAAATTGCATTTAAAAGTTATAAGGGCTCAAAGATATATGAGGTCTCAGGTGCTAGAAAAAAAGGCCTCCAATGTCTACATGTCTAAATATGAATATGTATATATATATGCTTATATGTTTGTACATATGTATTGATGTGTATATATATATATATATATACTTACAGATATACAGTATATACACATATAAAAATATAATACATATGTACACACATATAGACACACACATACAAAAATGTATTGGAGCCCTTTGCAGTCACGTAGCTAAAAACATGAAACATCATATTTTTGTAACATTCATATTTAATAAAATGTATTTATTGTAACTATTGCAAATTCCAATGTTCTTCACATAGGGGAATATGTTCTAAATATTTTTAAATAAATATTCTTAAATATATCTCTATATATCTAAACCTATACATAATTATTTATATATATACTAGTCCTAAAGCCTGTGTACACGGGCCATTTTTTGCAGTACAGCGGTCCCACCCTTTGCTCTCTCCCCCCCCCCTCTATTTTGCTCTCTCTCTTCCCCCTCTCTTTTGCTCTCTCTATCCCCTCTCTTTTGCTCTCTCTCTCCCTGTCAGGGTTTTTTCCCTGCTTTGTTTGCTATGTGCTGCTAGCAGCCATTTTGCTTACCTCTTACTGAATCTGGTGCAGAGTGTCTGATGCTGCTCGTTTCCTGCACGCCCTCTTATGGCCGGACTGGTTTACATCATCCATGTGAGACAGGTTGTAGTCTCAGTATTGTGATGTCATCACTTATTATTTAAAGGGCCTCTGTTCAGTATGCTTTGCCCTTGCGTTGTCTCAGACCTGTTTGTGAGTTCCTGTGTATTACCTGGCTGTCTGACGTCCCTCCTGGTTCCTTACTCGACTCATCTGACTACTCGCTTTGGCTTCTGATTCGGCTCATCTGACTACTCGCTTTGTCTCCTGACTCAGCTCGTCTGACTACCAGCTCTGGCTTTGACTTCTGGCTTGTTATTTGACTTGTGGACTTTTTATTATTTCTTTGTTATTAATAAAGGTGTAATTATTTTTGCACTTCTCGTCTCAGTCTGATTCCTGGCACCCTGACTTTACGGGCCATGAATCCTGATGGTGCTAATAATCCACCTTTACCTACCATCATTTCCAGGATGGATGAACAGGATCACCACTTGGATCAATTTGCACTAGCCCTGCAAACCCTGCTGACTCGCACTGCACATTTGGACCAGAGTGTCCCACAAGTTATGGCTGCTCCTGTTTCTGCTGCTTCACCTAGTCCTACCAGGAGCATGTGCGGTTCTGCACCTATTCAGTGCAGAGGGTTTTTGAACCAGGTTGGCATTTACTTTGAGATGTTAACTCAGGCGTTTCCCTCTGACAGAGCTAAGGTGGGATTTCTCATCTTGTTACTCTCTGACTGAGTGAGAGGCCCTCTTTCAAGGTGCGATTGCGGAAGCCTCCTACGTGCTCGTTCCCACCCATCCCACCCATGCCTCCCTCTCCTCCCATGCCTCCTGGTCACGAGTCCCCAGGTACTGCTGAGCCGATGCAGTTGGGATTCACGCATCTCTCCACGGCGTGGTCTCTCTGCCTCTATTGTGGGTTACAGGGCCACCTTTTAAAGTCTTGTCCTACACGGCCGGGAAACGCTCGCACCTAAGGACCTGTTGGGGCAGACTTTGGGTGGTTTATCCTCGTCCCTGGAACCACTAAAGGAGAAACCTTTGGTCACGGTTGTCCTTTCCTGGGTGGACTCCCCCATAGTCACCCAGGCTCTTGTTGACGCTGCTGCAGCGGGCTATTTCATTGACAGTGCTTTTGTATCGAAGCACTCCATTCCTGTATTGCCTCGGTCCGTTCCGCTTGCTATTCAGGCCATTGATGGCAGGCCCCTTCAGCCCGCACACATTACTCACAAAACCGATCCGTTATCCATGGCTGTTGGGGGTCTCCATTTTGAAACCCTCCAGTTCCAGGTGATAAATTCTCCGCATTTTCCGGTTGTTCTGGGTTATCCCTGGCTCCAAAAGCACAATCCCAGTCTCGACTGGCGCAGGTCCGAAATTTTGTCATGGTCCCCGCAATGTATCTCTTCTTGTCTTCGGAAACCAGTCAAAGTCTTGTGCACTTCTTCTGTATCTCAATTGCCAGAGGAGTACCGAGAGTTCCTAGATGTTTTTGACACGGCGCGTGCCAGTACTTTGCCTCCTCACCGGTCTTACGATTGTGCCATAGAACTGCAACCCGGAGCGATTCCTCCTCAGGGGCCCTTTTTCTGTTGTGGAGAATTGTGCTATGGAGGAGTATGTTGCTGATGCTCTGTCGTGGGGGATCATCCGCAAATCCTGCTATCCTGTAGGGGCTGGCTTCTTCTTCCTGAAGAAAAAGGGTGGCAAGTTAAAATCATGCATCGATTATAGGGGTCTTAATCCAGGAATTTATTAATGCTGTCCTACGAGATATGTTGCAACAGTGTGTTGTGGTGTTCAGGTATACCTCTCTTTACAGCGCTTCACTTTACAGCGCTTCGCTAATACAGGGCTTTGTGGAGCTGAAGTTTAACCTCCAAGGATTTTGAAACAGTGCTGTAATCTTTGTGAGATTGCGACACAAGTGACTGGCACCATTTTGGAATGCTTAGTTCACTCTGTTTACAGCATTACAGTGCAATTTGTGTCAGTGTTATAGTCTGGCACATTTTACTACAGTATTTGTCACTATTTTACAGGTACAGTATTTATTGAATACTAATTGAATACTGTGCTGTGCTAGTGTTAAACTAAACATAGCACTATTGCACCACTAATATATGTTAGTTCAAACATGTTTTCAAGTTTTTAAACACTGGCAAGTAAAAAGAAAGCTAAAAATACCTTGTTTCACTTTAAGGCGGTTTTCACTTTACAGCGAGGCTCCGGTCCCTAACCCACTGTATAAGCAGGGTATACCTGTACTTAGATGGTATCCTCATACACTCACCCACTCTTGAGGCTCATCATTCTGATGTTACACAGGTACTTCAGAGATTATGTGAGAACTGCCTGTTTTGTAAACTCAAGAAATGTGAGTTCCATCAGACTCAAGTAACCTTCCTAGGTTATGTAATCTCCATTGCAGGGTTCTCCATGGATCCTGACAAGTTGTCTGCAGTCCTGCAGTGACCTCGCCCAGTTGGTCTTCACTCTATTCAATGTTTTTTGGGCTTTGCCAATAACTATAGGAAGTTTATTAAAAACTTTTCTTCCTTGGTTAAACCTATTACTGACATGATCCGTAAGGAGAATGATCCACTCCATTGGTCATCTACTGCCAATAAGGCTTTTGAGAGTATTAAGACTGCCTTTGCTGCTGCTCCAGTTCTGGCTCATCCTAACCCTGTCCTGCCTTTCATTCTTGAGGTTGATGCGTCTGAGACTGGAGTAGGTGCCCTCTTGTCTCAACGTCCTACGCCTGATGGTTCCTTGCATCCGTGCGGTTTCTTCTCTAAGAAATTGTCTCCGGCAGAGTGCAATTATGAAATTGGTGACAGGGAATTACTGGCCATAATTTTGGCACTCAAGGAATGGAGGCACCTTTTCGAGGGTACTAGCATACCAGTGCTCATTCTTACTGACCACAAGAATTTGACTTATCTATCCGAAGCAAAATGTTTGTCGCCCCGACAGGCCAGATGGGCGCTATTTTTGTCTTGGTTTAATTATGTGGTCTCCTACCTGCCTGGTAGTAAGAATGTTAGGGCTGATGCCCTCTCTCTATAATTTTTTATGTTGGTCCTTTTCAAATACTCCGACGGGTCAATCCTGTGGCCTACGCTCTTGACCTTCCTCCTGCAATGCGCATCTCCAATGTTTTTCATATCTCCCTCTTGAAACCATTGGTTTGTAATCAGTTTACCACTGTGTTGCCTCATCCTCGTCCTATCTCTGTTGACAAAAATGAAGAATATGAGGTCAGCAGCATTATTGACTCTCGTATGTCCAGGGGCCGCGTACAGTATTTGGTTCACTGGAGGGTTAAGGTCCATAGGAGCGTTCATGGGTTCCCTCCTCTGATGTTCATGCTCCCGCCCTCCTCCGTGCCTTCCATGCCCATTTCCCCAATAAGCCTTTTATCCTCCCATGGGGGAGGGGGTCATTGAGGGGAGGGTACTGCCAGGGTTTTTTCCCTGCTTTATTTGCCATGTGCTGCTAGCAGCCATTTTACTTACCTCTCACTGAATCTGGTGCAGAGTGTCTGATGCTGCTCATTTTCTGCACGCCCTCTTATGGCCGGACTGGTGTACATCATTTGTGTGAGAGAGGTTGCAGTCTCAGTATTGTGATGTCATCACTTATTATTTAAAGTGAATGTTAACTCTGCTTCATCTCTCAAGTTCTGCGTAATAATGACCTTTAAATAACATGAGTTTCATTCATCATTTTATTTATATATTCGCAATTACCGTTATTTTGCAATGTTTTTCGCTTGCCCCCGTCATTCTAATCCTCCACCCGGCATTTGCGTTCACTCGTTGTCCTGTTTATCCACGATCAGAATAACCAATAACAGCGCTAACCACAGGGGGACCCAACCCCTTTGCATGTCGTCACGCTTCCGTATTGCGCTTGCGTTAGACTCCGCTTACAACATGCTTCTCAGAAGCTCGTTTACAATTCGTGCATGCGCTATACAACAATAGTATTCAGTGAATGTACTGATTCACTGAATACTATGTTGATTGACAGCGGAATCGGTGTTTGACGCATGTGCAGTGTGGAACTGAGACGGGAGCGCGCTTTGACACTACGTAAACAGCGGGTGGGACCGCTGTATGCGTAATATTGCAGAGGATAAGGAAGTGGAGAGTGGGAGGAGCAGGTATAGTGAAAAAACGATATTTAGACATAAAGATAAAAAATAATTTACACATTTTATTAAAAAAAGAAAGTGGCGGTATGATTAATATGCTTATTCTCTATATAATTATAGTTTCAAAACAGTGAAAATTGACAATCACTTTAAAAGGCCTCTGTTCAGTATGCTTTGCCCTTGCGTTGTCTCAGACCTGTTTGTGAGTCCCTCCTGGTTCCTCACTCAGCTCGTCTGACTACTCGCTTTGGCTCCTAACTCGGCTCGTCTGACTACCAGCTCTGGCTTTGACTCCTAGCTTGTTGTTTGACTTGTGGACTTTTTATTATTTCTTTGTCACTCCCCCCTCTCTTTTGCGCTCTCTCTCTCCCCCCTCTCTTTTGCTCTCTCTCTCCCCCTCTCTTTTGCTCTCTCTCTCCACCCTCTCTTTTGCTCTCTCTCATCCCTCTCTTTTGCTCTCTCTCTCTCTCCCCTCTCTTTTGCTCTCTCTCTCCCCCTCTCTTTTGCTCTCTCTCTCTCTCTCTCTCTCTCTCTCTCTCTCTCTCTCTCTCTCTCCCTTTCTTGCTCCCCCTCTCTCTCTCTCTCTCTCTCTCTCTCTCCCCCCTCTCTTTTGCTCTCTCTCTCTCAACCCTCTCTTGCTCTCTATCTTCCCCCTCTATTTTGCGCTCTCTCCCCCTCTTTTTTGCATTCTCTCTCCTACCTCTCTTTTGCTCTCTCTTTCCCCTCTCTCTTTTGCTCTCTCCCTCCCCCCTTCTGTTTTGCACTCTCCCCCCTCTCTTTTGCTCTCTCTCTCCCATTTTTTTTGCTCTCTCTCCATCTTCTCTTTTGCTCTCTCTCCGTCCTCTCTTTTGCTCTCTCTCCTCCCTCTCTTTTGCTCTCTCTCCTCCCTCTCTTTTGCTCTTTCTCCCCCTCTCATTTGCTTTCTCTCCCTCTCTCTTTTGTTCTTTCTCCCCCTCTCTTTTGCTCTCTCTCCCCCTCTCTTTTGCACTCTCTCTCCTCTCTTTTGCTCTCTCTCCCCCCTCTCTTTTGCACTCTCTCTCACCTTCTCTTTTGCCCGCTCTCTCTCTCCCTCTCTTTTGCTTGCTCTCTCTCTCCCTCTCTCTTTTGCTCTCTCTCCCCCCTCTCTTTTGGTCTCCCCCCCCTCTCTTTTGGTCTCTCTCTCTCCTCTCTTTTGCTCTCTTTCTCCCCCCTCTCTTTTTCGCTCTCTCTACCCCCTCTTTTTTGCTCTCTCTCTCTCTCTTTCTCTCTCTCTCTCTCCCTCTATGTTTTGCTCTCTCTCTCCCTCTCTCTTTTGCTCTCTCTCTCCCCCTCTTTTGCACTCTCTCTCCCCCTCTTTTGCTCTCTCTCCCCCCCTCTTTTGCTCTATCTCCCCCTCTCTTTTGCTCCCTCCCTCCCCTGTATTTTGCTCTCTCTTATCCCTTTTTTTTTGCTCTCCCTCACCCTTCTCTTTTACTCTCTCTCACTCCTCTCTTTTCCTCTTTCTCACCCCTCTCTTTTGCTCTCTCACCCCTCTCTTTTGCTCTCTCTCCCCCTCTTTTGCTCTATATCGCCTCTCTTGTGCGGCTCTCTCTCTCATGCAGACACTCAGACATCCACGGCAGCTCCCGCCCGGTCACACTTAGACTCCGCACCTTCCCGCCCAGTTCCTCCCCCTTCATGACGCGGTTCCTCCCTTTCACTGCTGGTCGGCTCCGCCCCTTCATGGATTAGGTGCCAGCAGCCAGCCCAGGTCAGTTTGTTGAAGGCCAGGTGTGTTTGTCCTTGTGCAGTCTCTACTGCGCATGACAGCTTTGGACAAACAGACTTGGCCTTTTATATTATAGGATATATATATATATATATATATATATATATATATATATATATATATATTACCAAAAATCATATATATATATATATATATTTAAGAATATATAGAACATATTATTCTATGTGAATAACATGACGGATTTAGCGCTCTTGAAAAACGTGGTCTAGTAAGCGCACAAGTATGGGTGTTAGCTTGTTTTTCAGTTTGCGCATTCCATTGAAGTCTATAGGAGAATACTTTAACACGTTTGCGATATTCGAAGTTCCACTTTTTGTGCGCGTCAGGTTTTCACTCTCGTGCTAACTTTTTACTTTTAACTTATAATACAAGCACACCGGGACACGCGCAAATTGCCTCCTTGTAACGGAATCAACATGCGAGCGGGAGCACTAAATATCGCTCCACTCGTAATCTAGTCCTTAATGAGAACCCTAGCAAATACAAAAGTACAGCATGCCCATAACTTCATAACCACTCGATAAATAAAGCTCATTGTAATTCAGCAGTGATTGTTACAGCAGTCCTTCCAAGCTTGGTTTCTATATAATTGCTCCTTGTTCATTTTGGACTGCAGCCATACTTTACAAGTCATATGTACTTATGCCAACTTTTTATCTCTGTTTCTTCAAACTGGAGATTATTGCATTGTATTTATTTAACAGGATGTCTCCGATTTCTATAGCAATTACACTGTTAGTTCTCTGAAATATGTCACCAGAGTATGCTAGGTTCAAATTATATACAGTAGGTTCATTTGAGGCTACTACTTGTTTATATTGAAACAACCTACCTGATATACGCTGTTTAAGGGTTATATATTATTTACTGACAAATCTTACTCATTTTTGTATTTTTGTACTGCAAAAGTTTTATAGGTGTATTTTTTCTATAATAGCCTAAATGAGCCTAAATTTACGACTATCGCACTAACTGTTATGAGCGAGTGAACAGTTTATCGTGGCTCTTATCGTGCATCAGAAGTATCGCGTGTATTATGAGTTGAAAGTAAACGTGTTTGCTCTAGTGCAATTGAATCTTACGTGCTTCAGGATATCAAGACCTCAGAGCTCTGGTCAACTGTTACTCTTGACTTAAAAGTTGCACATAAAACATTACATTTAACAATACAGTTGCACTCATAATAAGACTATCTAATAAAAATTATTTTTAAAAAATTGCAAAAAAAAGTTATGTGCTCAAAGATATGAGGTCTCAGGAATAAAAAATGAACTGCAAAGGGCTTTAACACAGAGATACATGCATATACATGTCTTAATATGTATTTGTATGTATATATATGTGTGAGTGTGTGTTTATATGTATGCACTTATGTATTTATATGTTTACACATATAAACACATAAATACATATGTACACACATATAGACATATATATTGGTGCATTGAAGCCCTTTTTAAGTAGATGAAAACATGAAAAAGCATATTTATGCAATATTCTTATTTAATAAAGTGTCACTATGTATTTAATGTAAATATTTCACATTACAATGTTCTTCACATATAGGAATATGTTCTAAGTATGTATACATAGTTATTCCTATATCTGCATAAATATATATACCTATATATAATTATATATATATATATATATATATATATATATATATATATATATATATATATATATATATATATATATTACCAAAAACATCATATATATGTAGAAATATTTATTTTTGAATAAATAGAACATATTCTTCTTTGTGAAGAACATTGGAATGGGAAATTTTGATATTTCATGTCGGGCTGGCACACTTGAGAAAATGCAATTGGCTCTGTTGAAGTCTATGGGGGAATACATTAGGGCGGTCGCAATATTCCAAGCTTTTTGCGAGTGTCGGGTTAGCACTTATGCAAAAACTTTTTACTTTCAACTTGTAATAACCGACACACACAAAAAGCTTACTTCTAGTGTGCGAGCGGGAGCAATAAATAGTGCTCTACTTTTAATATAGCTCAAAATTTGAACCTAACATACTCTGGTGACATATTTTAGAGCAGTGATTTGCAACCTTTTTTTTGCCGTGGCACACTTTTTTACATGAAAAAATCCTGTGGCACACCACCATCCCAAAATTTTACAAAATCACACATTGTAGCCTAATACAGGATATATATATATATATATATATATATATACAGTATGTATATGTATATGTGTATATATATATATATATATATATATATATATAGATATATATAGATATATATATATATATATAGATATATACACACTGTACTGTGCTGTCATGCCATGCCTCCTACAAACTATACATGACATATTGACATTCATTCACAAACAGTCATAATGATTGTCTGTGAATGAATGTCAATGTCATGGTTGTAAATGATGCCTGATGAGCCCGTCACATACCTCCCAATATTTCAAAATTTAAAGGAGGGACACCCCCGCACTGTTGTCAGTCTGCCGCGGCACACCTGAGGATCTCTCACGGCACACTGGTTGAAAAACACTGTTTTAGAGAACTGATAGTGTAATTGCTTTAGAAACGGAGTATATAATGATATACATATATATTGTGCACTCTTGCACATGGTCAGCTGGTGCTAAAGGATTAGAATACACTCCTTTTTAGTTAAACACTTAGCTAAAATCCTATTGAGGAACCCCCAACACATTACAGCCAGAGGAAGTGGACTTACACATATTTTACACTTTACATTACTTTAAACCATGGATGGGGAACCTTGGCACTCCAGATGTTTCAGAAATACATTTCCCATGAGGCTCTACTGGACTTCAGAGTGCCTAAGCATCATGCGTAATGTAGTTCTGAAATATCAGGAGTGCCAAGGTTCTCCATCACTGCATTAAAGGGACACTAAAGTCAAAATTAAACTTTCATTATTCAGACAGAACATAAAAAAAACAAAAAACGTCAATTTACTTCCATTATCTAAAAGTGCATCGTATTTTTATATGCACAATCTCTGAGGTACCTGCTTCTACTGAGCATGTGCAAGAGTTCACAGTATATACGTATAATATTACATACTCAATTGCTGCAGCAATTACATTGTCAGTTCTCTGAAATATATATACAAGAGTAGCTCAAATTATATAGGTTCATTTGAGGGTATTACTTATATGCTTTTTAAGTGTTAACAGTGCTCCTTTGGTAAAATTAAAGTAAACATAAAAAGTAAATATAAAAATAACTTACTTGTTTTCTTGAAATAATAGCACTTACACATTCTCACTGTAGTCCCAATGTATTAATAGCAGAGGATTTTGAAAACCTAAATTTTTATTCTGTCATTTCTGTGCATGAGCAAATCTGACTCCCTATTATGTAGTCTATTCACTAGTCTAACCTCAGGCTATGATAAAACTTCCTGCAAAGGCCGCCTCCTCCATATAGGGCTGTGGCAGGCAGCAAATGTAGTGTAAAAAACTAAATAAAAGATAAAATCCATTTAAATAAGTGAATAATACATAGTGCAATGATTTCTGTTGAGTATAAGCACAACCCCAATTCCAAAAAGTTAAGACAGTATGGAAAATTAAAAATAAAAAAAAAATCATTTGAAAATTCAATTCACTCTATACTATATTGAAAACACATTATTAACATATTATTTAAGGTTTTACTTTGTGAATTTAATGTATTTTTAAAAATATACACACATTTCAAATCTGATGACTGGAACACATTCCCGAAAAAATTGGGACAGGAGCAATTTAGGACTAATAGCGATGTCATAAGTTGAAATTAGAAGGTGATGTGAAACAGGTTAGGCAATTGTGTAATCATACAATATAAGGAGCATCCAAAAAAGGCCTAGTCCTTCAAGACCAAGGATGGGTCGAGGCTCACCAATCTGCCAACAGATGCATCACTGAATAATCAAAAACCTTGAGAACAACATTCCCCAAAGACAAATCGGCAGTATTTTGGGCACAATATAATAAAAAGATTCAAGGAATCCGGTCAAAACTTGGTGTGTAAAGGGCAAGGCCAAAAAACACTTTTAAATGCTTGTGATCTCAGATCCCTCAGAAGTCACTGTCTCAAAAACCGTCATGAGTCTGTAATGGAAATCCTGACATGGGCTCGGGAAAACATTGGTAAACCTTTGTCAGTCAACACCATTCACTGCTGCATCCACAGATGCAAGTTAAGGCTTTACTAGGCAAAGCAGAAGCCATACATCAACACTGTCCAGAAGCGCAGCCAACTTCTCTGCGCTCGTTCTCATCTGAGATGGACAGTAGCACAGTGGAATCATGTTTTGTGGTCTGACAAGTCAACATTTCAAATAGTTTTTGGAAAAAAACAGCCGTCGTGGTCTCTGGGTCAAAAAGGAAAAGGACCATCCAGCATCTGTCATGGTAGGGGGGGGGGGGGGTCAGTGCACATGGCATGTGTAACTTGCACATCTGTGAGGGCACCATAAATGCAGAAGGATATGTATACATTTTGGAGCAACATATGCTGCCACCCAGACGTTATCTTTTCCAGGGACGTCCCTGCATTTTCAAGCAGGTAAACGCCAAACCACATTCTGCACAGATTACAAGCACATGGTTGCGTAAGCATAGAGTGTAGGTGCTAACATGTCCTACCTACAGTCTTGACCTGTCTCTAATTGAGTATGTGTGGTGCATTATAAAGTGCAAAATAAGGCAACTAAGGCCTCAAATACTAAAGTTCTGTATGAATATTACTAAACTGTATAGGGTAGATTTATTAATGGTCGAGCAGAAATGATTCGCTGTAGCGAATCAAGTCCGCCCAACCTCACTAAATGCCGACACCATATGCTTTCGGCATTTAACATTGCACAAGCATTTCTAGTGAAATGCTTGTGTAATGCTGCCCGCTGCTCACTGGCGGCCAATCAGCCGCTAGCAGGGGCCGTCAATCATCCAGATCAGATCAGGATGATTTCAGTCCACCACCTATGACCACTGCTTCCTAACTTCCATTTCTGGTGGACCAGAAGTGATGGGGCATCGATGCAGCATCTGCTGCTTAATAAATCAACCCCTATGTCTTAAATAATGTGGTTATCAGCACAGATATGTTGACTGTATTTGGCAAGGTACAAGAGAGACATTTTTTAAAATGAATTGACTCAAAGGGGTCGATTTATGAAGCAGCGGATGCTGCTACCAACCCACTCCGCTTCAGTTCCGCCTGAAGTGGAAGTTAAGAAGCAGCGGTCCTAAGACCGCTGCTCCTTAACTCGTCTGCCACCTCTGAGGTGGCGGACAACAATCAGCCCGATCGAATACGATTGGGTTGATTGACACCCCCTGCTAATTGACAAGAACTGCTGATGCAATGATAAATGCCGACAGCGTATGCTGTTGGCATTTATCGATGTGCGGCGGACATGATACGCTACATCGTATCATGTCCGTCCGCACAATAGTAAATTGACCCCAAACTCTGTAATTAACATACCAAGTACTGTGCTAAAACAAGTGGCAATTACAGGCTGAACCACCTCATTAGTGCATTGCAATACTTAACATAAATAAATCACCTGTTTTTCCTTTCTTAATTTCTGTCATCTGAATTCTGTTTGGCATATAGCTGATATCAGTATCTTGATATAGAATCATGGATTTAGGGACAAATAGTTCTTCTAGCTGCACATGGTTTGTCATCAAATATAATAGCATGAATTCCTACATTGCAGGTAAGGGGCATGCATGTACATTGCAGCACTTCAGAATACAGAGTTGACTCCTGCCCTCCTAGGAAGGCACTTAACTGAATTTGTGTATACTAGGGACAACCACTTAAACAAAGTGCCCGCTGCAGGTAAAATAAAATTGATGTTGCTTAGTCTATAAAACATTAACATGAAAACCTTTTTTTTTTTTTCTTTTTTTTTTTTTGTGACAGCAACATAGAAGTGCAAAAACTGCTTAAAGTCAACTCCAGAGCAGCAATGCACTACTGAGTCCAAGCTGAGCACATCTGGTGAGCCAATAACAAAAGACATATGTGTGTAGCCACCAATGGCCAGCTAGCTCCTAGTAGTGTATTGCTGCTCATGAGCCTACCTATGTATGCTTTTCAACAAAGGATAATAAAGGACAAAGTAAATCTCATAACAGAAGTAAATTGAAAGTCTCTTAAAATGATCTGTCTGACAGTCCAAAATAAACTTTCATGATTCAGATAGGGCATGTAATTTTAAACAACTTTAAAATGTACTTTTATCACCAATTTTGTTTTGTTCTCTTGGTATTCTTAGTTGAAAGCTAAATTTAGGTAGGCTCATATGCTAGTTTCTTAGACCTTGAAGGCTGAATGGATTTTTACAGTTTTTTCACCACTAGAGGGCGTTACTTCACGTGTGTCATATAGATGACATTAAAGGGACAGTCTAGGCCAAAATAAACTTTCATGATTCAGATAGAGCATGTAATTTTAAACAATTTTCCAATTTACTTTTATCACCATTTTTGCTTTGTTCTTTTGGTATTCTTAGTTGAAAGCTTAACCTAGGAGGTTCATATGCTAATTTCTTAGACCTTGAAGCCCACCTCTTTCAGATTGCATTTTAACAGTTTTTCACCACTAGAGGGTGTTAGTTCACATATTTCATATAGATAACACTGTGCTCGTGCATGTGAAGTAATCTGGGAGCAGGCACTGATTGGCTAGACTGCAAGTCTGTCAAAAGAACTGAAAAAAGGGGCAGTTTGCAGAGGCTTAGATACAAGATAATCACAGAGGTTAAAAGTATATTATTATAACTGTGTTGGTTATGCAAAACTGGGAAATGGGTAATAAAGGGATTATCTATCTTTTAAAACAATAACATTTCTGGTGTAGACTGTCCCTTTAACACATGAAGTTACCTATGAGTCAGCACTGATTGGCTAAAATACTAGTCTGCTTAGATACAAGGTAATTACAGAGGTAAAATGTGTATTATTATAACTGTGTTGGTTATGCAAAAAAGGGGAATGGGTAATAAAGGGATTATCTATTATTTTAAACAACAAACATTCTGGTGTAGAATGTTCCTTTAATTTCCATCTACTATTAAGAAAGCTGGTAAAGCCTACTGTACTGTTTACAATACAATGACCATAATTAAGAGAATGCATGGAGGTTTATCTTGTAAATGTATATATATAAAAAAGTAAAAATGTTGACGGTCATATAGGTAACCTTCAAGCTGTATTGAATCTGTTTTTACATGACAAATCGATTTTAACTCGGGTACAGGATATTTAAAAATTCCGATTATCCTAATACTTTGAAGGTATAATCTAGATTTTATTAAAGACACAGAGACAAGTATTTTAGGCATTAATCTTTCTTTACTACTCAATGCAGCCTTTTAAAGAACAATAACATTAAAGATAAATAACATAATACATAATAAGAAGCTAACAGAAGCTTATTATAATGAGAGAAAAAAAAAACAGCCAATCAGCACAGAGAATAGACTATAAACTGAGTACACAGCAAACACTCTCCCTCTTTCTAGTTGATGCTCAAAAGAAATAAAATATTAAGCATCATGAAAAAAACAAAAAGTCCGAAACAACAAAGGATAAATAAATACTGTTAAAGACAAAAAATATTAATAACATATAATAATAAGATAGGGTGGGAGAAAAAATACACAATTATTTCTGAGGAGGGAAAATACTAGTCTCTGTGTCTTTAATAAAATCTAGATTATACCTTCAAAGTATTAGGATAATCGGAATTTTATTACAAGACCAGAGACTCCTATTTTAGGCAAGTTTAAAGCATATTAGGAAAACAAGTTAAGAGAGGCATGTTGAATGGGTCTGAAGTAGAATTGTTTAAAAATTGAATCAGAAGACCAATCTGCAGCAAGTAAAATTTGTTGAAGAGGAGCCGCTTTTAAAAAGGCCTTTGAAGCAGCAGAACCTCTGACAGAATGAGCTCTGAAAGAAATGTTAATACCAGCCTCTTTCATGACCCATTTAACCCACCTAGCAATAGAGGTAGAAGTAATAGGAGCGTGAGGAGGAATAAAAGAAATTAGAAGTTGGTTAAAGTTAGATTTTCTAAAAGTTAAGGTTCTAGATTCATATGACTTTAGGCATTCAAACACACACAGAGAAGGTTCGGAAGGAAGATAAGGATAGAAAATAGATGTAGATAAAGTTTTAGTTCTTCGAGAAAGAAAAAAGGTAACTCCCTCAGGAGAGAAACGTTTAGAGTCCCAATCTAAAGCTTTCACATCAGATACTCTCCTGAAAGAGATAAGACAAAGAAGAGTAGCCAGTTTAGCAGAAAGTTGTTTCAGAGATAACGAATTATTATCAGGCCAAGATTTGAAAAGGGAAAATATTAGATCAACGTCCCAGAAAAACTCATGTTTGGGAACAGGAGGACGTTTTAATCTAATGGCTTTAAGTATTCTACAAACTAAAGGGTGCTTTCCGACAGGAGAGTTGTTAATTAAACTATGTCTGGCCGAAATAGCTGACCTATGAACATTAATGGTTCTGTAAGCCAGACCTGAGTCAAAAAGATGGGAAAGGTAGTTAATAATATTATTCAAATCAGAAGAAACGGGATCCAAGTTCCTTCGCAGGCACCAGCTAGACCACTTTGACCATGCGGCAAAATAACATTTGCGGGTACCTGGGGCCCAGGAATCTTCAATGAGGGACCTAGCTCCCTCCGAAAGGCCTCGGAGGGACCAGGGTCCCCTGATATTGTCCATGCTATCAGGAGAAGAGACCCTTGGAGAATTAGACTGTGATAATCGCCCTCTGGGTGTCTAGCTCTGGCTCTGGTCCTGAAACCTCTCTGGGTCCAAGGGCAGCCTCTTGTCGGGAAGGAGGAGGTAGATGGTTCTGAATAACCTCTTTGAAATTGTGTCTGGAACTGTTGTTGGTATTGAGGTTGATGGGGAAAGTAGTGAGACCTTGAAAAATAGGATTGGCGGCCGGGAAAGCGGCCTCTGCCTCTCCCGGCCTTGTCAGAAAAACTTTGGTTAGGGTAGAAAATTTTCTTCACTGAAGTCTTTACTTTGTTTAAATTGGAGAAAGTGTTTACGTATTGGCTAAGATCTTTTAAATATAAATCACCAAATAAAAGACCATTTTAATCAGATGCGACATTGCTTGAGGAAAAATCTGAAATTTTGGGGTCTATTTTCCTTAAAATATTACGGCGTCTTTCACCAGACATGGCACAGTTGGTATTTCCGATAAAGCAAAGAAGTCTTTGGACCCATTCTCTTACTACGTAGGGATCCAAAGGACAATTTTCTGCAACTCCCTGTTCTGACAGTTCAAACTGTTTAGTCAGGGGGCCGACAGAATCCAGAAGTTTGTCCTGGCAAATTTTCCAGGATCTGTCTACCCCTTTTTTCAATTCTTACCCAGGGGTGCCAATAAATTTTAAAATCTTGGGATCAACCTCTGGAGTGATAGAGGCATTTTTAGGTAAAAGGGGGCGAGGACATTCAGCCTTCATTTTGTTACGGGTTTGTTTCTTTAGGGGCTTACGTAATTGATGATCAATAAATTTGGCTAAGTCAATGGGGGGACACCACTCGGCGGACCGGGGATGGTGTAGTTCGTCTGGTTTAAATCTAGGGTTGCCCAGACAATCAATAAAATCTTCCTCGTCCTCACTGTAATTGTAACAGTTTTTTTATTTCTTTTTCTATTTTTTGGCTGCGGGAGAGCCGTCAGAATTATCCGATTCATTGAAGTTATAAGAATTTATATCTGTATATTCATCACCATCTGAATCATCTGATTCTGAAGATGGATTTTTTTAAAAATCTTTATTATTACATTTTAATTTTTTGCATATGTAAGTATCCCCCGTTTGGTTACCCTCGGGGTGCAGGGTTCTACTGACAGCGGTTTTTCTTCCTTTGCTGTGAGGAACAGAAGGCTCAGCTAAGAGCTGACGAGATTTTTCAATAAGTTTTTTGCTTGCTTTATAGGCAATAGATGGGCTTTTTCTTTTTAAAGAAATCTTTTTCTGTTTTTCTCCCATCAAAGAGGACATTTTATTAAATAAATTATTCATGGAAGAATCAATCATATTCTGTACAGCAGCAGAACCTCTGACAGAATGAGCTGTGAAAGAAATGTTAATACCAGCCTCTTTCATGACCCATTTAACCCACCTAGCAATAGAGGTAGAAGTAATAGGAGCGTGAGGAGGAATAAAAGAAATTAGAAGTTGGTTAAAGTTAGATTTTCTAAAAGTTAAGGTTCTAGATTCATATGACTTTAGGCATTCAACCACACACAGAGAAGGTTCGGAAGGAAGATAAGGATAGAAAATAGATGTAGATAAAGTTTTAGTTCTTCGAGAAAGAAAAAAGGTAACTCCCTCAGGAGAGAAACGTTTAGAGTTCCAATCTAAAGCTTTCACATCAGATACTCTCCTGAAAGAGATAAGACAAAGAAGAGTAGCCAGTTTAGCAGAAAGTTGTTTCAGAGATAACGAATTATTATCAGGCCAAGATTTGAAAAGGGAAAATATTAGATCAAAGTCCCAGAAAAACTCATGTTTGGGAACAGGAGGACGTTTTAATCTAATGGCTTTAAGTATTCTACAAACTAAAGGGTGCTTGCCGACAGGAGAATTGTTAATTAAACTATGTCTGGCCGAAATAGCTGACCTATGAACATTAATGGTTCTGTAAGCCAGATCTGAGTCAAAAAGATGGGAAAGGTAGTTAATAATATTATTCAAATCAGAAGAAACGGGATCCAAGTTCCTTCGCAGGCACCAGCTAGACCACTTTGACCATGCGGCAAAATAACATTTGCGGGTACCTGGGGCCCAGGAATCTTCAATGAGGGACCTAGCTCCCTCCGAAAGGCCTTGGAGGGACCAGGGTCCCCTGATATTGTCCATGCTATCAGGAGAAGAGACCCTTGGAGAATTAGACTGTGATAATCGCCCTCTGGGTGTCTAGCTCTGGCTCTGGTCCTGAAACCTCTCTGGGTCCAAGGGCAGCCTCTTGTCGGGAAGGAGGAGGTAGATGGTTCTGAATAACCTCTTTGAAATTGTGTCTGGAACTGTTGTTGGTATTGAGGTTGATGGGGAAAGTAGTGAGACCTTGAAAAATAGGATTGGCGGCCGGGAAAGCGGCCTCTGCCTCTCCCGGCCTTGTCAGAAAAACTTTGGTTAGGGTAGAAAATTTTCTTCACTGAAGTCTTTACTTTGTATAAATTGGAGAAAGTGTTTACGTATTGGCTAAGATCTTTTAAATATAAATCACCAAATAAAAGACCATTTTTATCAGATGCGATATTGCTTGAGGAAAAATCTGAAATTGTGGGGTCTATTTTCCTTAAAATATTACGGCGTCTTTCACCAGACATGGCACAGTTGGTATTTCCGATAAAGCAAAGAAGTCTTTGGACCCATTCTCTTACTACGTAGGGATCCAAAGGACAATTTTCTGCAACTCCCTGTTCTGACAGTTCAAACTGTTTAGTCAGGGGGCCGACAGAATCCAGAAGTTTGTCCTGGCAAATTTTCCAGGATCTGTCTACCCCTTTTTTCAATTTGTACCCAGGGGTGCCAATAAATTTTAAAATCTTGGGATCAACTTCTGGAGTGATAGAGGCATTTTTAGGTAAAAGGGGGCGAGGACATTCAGCCTTCATTTTGTTAAGGGTTTGTTTCTTTAGGGGCTTACGTAATTGATGATCAATAAATTTGGCTAAGTCAATGGGGGGACACCACTCGGCGGACCGGGGATGGTGTAGTTCGTCTGGTTTAAATCTAGGGTTGCCCAGACAATCAATAAAATCTTCCTCGTCCTCACTGTAATTGTAACAGTTTTTTTATTTCTTTTTCTGTTTTTTGGCTGCGGGAGAGCCGTCAGAATTATCTGATTCATTGAAGTTATCAGAATTTATATCTGTATATTCATCACCATCTGAATCATCTAATTCTGAAGATGGATTTTTTTAAAAATCTTTATTATTACATTTTAATTTTTTGCATATGTAAGTATCCCCCGTTTGGTTACCCTCGGGGTGCAGGGTTCTACTGACAGCGGTTTTTCTTCCTTTGCTGTGTGGAACAGAAGGCTCAGCTAAGAGCTGACGAGATTTTTCAATAAGTTTTTTGCTTGCTTTATAGGCAATAGATGGGCTTTTTCTTTTTAAAGAAATCTTTTTCTGTTTTTCTCCCATCAAAGAGGACATTTTATTAAATAAATTATTCATGGAAGAATCAATCATATTCTGTACAGTTTGTAACGTTAAGGGAGATGTATCTGCTTGCATTTCAGACATTATGGTAATTAAAATATGCCTGAAGCAAATACAAAGTGAAAGAATAAATATATAATTAAAATAACTCCCTTAATAAAATATGTATATATATATAAAATATATTACACTAGTATATATATTTTATGGCAAAACGATTTTATCTTTGGCTTAAATTAGTTTGACATTAAGAGAAAAAATGTTTATCCCACATATAAATATTTAAAACCAGTAAGCTTATAATATTTATAAAGGAGCCAGTAGATGGCAATACAGGCCTGGAAATAGAAATGTTTTTACAGATTGAAAGAAATGTTGAGTGTAACAGCAAACAATGTTACCACTCGACCACCCAGGAATTTGCAGCTGACTGACTGAGGTAAATATAGACGTCAGCGTGAATGGGCGGGAAGGGAGGGGGACAGCCCACAAGATGGCGCCAGAGCGGCCGAAATAGAACAGGAAGGGAGAGGAGACAAGTAAGTTAAAGTTTTGAAATGAAAGGTTTAGCCACAAAGGGAAAAAGAGTCAGAAGGGTCCATAGAAAAACCGGAACACATAGCTGAGAAGGAGAAAAACATAATGTGGGGAAAAAATAAACTATTGTAAAATGAAAAAATTAAAATAAAAGAGAAAAATAGGCAAAACATTTAATAAGATTTGAAAATAAGGCTACAAATTTTTAAAACGAAATTATAAACAATAAAATATACAAGGTCAATGATTATGGATATAATATTGTGCACAACTTATCTGTTTTTGAGCAGCAAAAGAAAGAGGGAGAGTGTTTACTGTGTACTCAGTTTATAGTCTATTCTCTGTGCTGATTGGCTGTTTTTTATTCTCTCATTATAATAAGCTTCTGTTAGCTTCTTATTATGTATTATGTTATTTATCTTTAATGTTATTGTTCTTTAAAAGGCTGCAAGTAAAGAAAGATTAATGCCTAAAATAGGAGTCTCTGGTCTTGTAATAAAATTCAACATTACCTCTAAGCAATATTTATATTCCAGGATGCTATTACACCAAGGGGATATATATCATGCCGTCAACCGCAAATATGCCGGAATTCTGCAGCGTAATTGTTGCAAGCTTGATCCGACCTAGTTATCAAAGCCTACAGACTGGCAAATGTTGAAATTTGTGACGTAACATACGACCCGCCGGTCTCAATCCGACGCAGATCGATGCTTACGTCATTACAGATGTTCCGAATACACATTAGGCTCTATCTGACACTTTTTGCCATTTACCAAATTTCTAACAGGTACGCTTGCGGCTATTCCGGCTCAGCGTACCTGGTTTTCAATCCGCCACCCTGGAGGCGGCGGATGCCATAGAAATCAATGGGAGTCTGAAAGCACCGAAAGCTTATGTTCAATGCTGCCAGATACCCCATTGATTTATATGGTTGAAAATAAGTAACGTTTACACCTAACACCCTAACAATAGCCCCAAGTCTAAACATCCCTAATCTGCTGCCCCCGACAACGCCACCACCTACTAAATGTTATTAACCCCTATCCTGCCACTCCTGGCCCCCGCTGACACCTAAATAAAATTATTAACCCCTATCCCGCCGCTCCCGGACCCCACCGCAATCTAAATAAAGTTATTAACCCTATAACGCCGTTCCTGGACCCCGCCGCCACCTAAATAAAGTTATTAACTCCTATCTCGCTGCTCCTGGACCCCGCTGCCACTAAATAAATGTATTAACCTCTGGCCTCCCACATCACTACCACTAACTAAACCTATTAACCCCTAAACTGCCAGCCCCCCACATCCCCATAAACTAAATTAAGCTATTAATTAAGCTAACTTTAAATTAAAATTACAACATCCCTATCTTATAATAAATTTAAACTTACCTGTATAATTAAAATAAACTATTTTTAAACTATTAATTAACCTACCCTAACTATTATCCTACAATTAAATTAAACTAGCAATTAAATTAACTAAATTACATATTAAAAAACCCTAACCCTACTCAAATTATTTAAATATACTATTAAACCTTATTAAAAATTACTAAATTACCAAAAAAAACCTTTAAATTACAAAAACTAAAAAAAAACTAAATTACAAAAAAAACTAACCACATTATCAAAAATAAATAAGAATTACTAATCTAATAGCCCTATCAAAATAAAAAAGCTCCCCAAAATAAAAAAACCCTAGCCTACAATAAACTACCAATGGCCCTGCCTTTTGTGGGGCATTGCCCCAAAGAAATCAGCTCTTTTACCTGTAAAAAAAAAATACAAACACCCCCAACAGTAAAACTCACCACCCAACTAACCATCCCCCTCAAATAAAAACCCTATCTAAAATAACCTAATCTCCCCATTGCCCTGAAAAGGGCATTTGTATGGGTATTGCCCTTAAAAGAGCATTTAGCTCTTTTACCTTCCCAGACCCTAATCTAAAAATAAAACCCACCCAAAAAAAACTTAAATAAACCTAATAAACACTAACCCCGATGATCCACTTACAGTTATTGAAGTCCCGCTTGAAGGACCCATCCAGCCAGCAAGAAGTCTTCATCTGGGCGCCCTCTTTCAGCAGGCAACGTCTTCATGCAGACGGCATCTTCTATCTTCATCCATCCGGTGCAGAGCGGATCCACCCTGAAGACATCCGGCGTGGAACTCCTCTTCAATACGGTCGCCGCCGTAAACTACAAGTCCAAAGTTATTTTTCAGCACTTGAGCATTAGTCTAAGGCATCCTAACGTCTGCTTGTTGGATAGTGAGAGAGTGCTAAATCCCTCACATGACTTCTATGGGGTGCACAGTAAAATTCATATATTATTAAAACAGGACAAGAAAATATGTAAAAAAATAAATAAATAACACCTAGATTATGAGTTTTGTGCTAAAAACAGGGTGCGAAACTAACACCAAAAATGTGCGTTATTTCAATGTCCATATCGCTGCCATTACGAGTTACTGAAAAGCCTCCTTGTACGTGCGATATAGTGGCGTTAAGCTCCATACCACACAAAATCAAAGTGCTGCTTTGACGTGCTCGTGCACGCTTTCCCCCATAGACATCAATGGGGAGAGAGTGTTAGAAAAAAACCTAACACCTGAAGTGCGGAATGAAAAATCTCCATAACACAAACCCATTGATGTCTATGGGGAAAAAAAAGTTACGTTTAAACCTAACACCCTAACAGAAACCCCTAGTCTAAACACCCCTAATCTGCCGCCCCTGATATTGCTGACACTAATTAAAGTTATTAACCCCTATTCCGCCACTCCCAACATCGCTGGCACCTAATTAAGGCCTAGATTTGGAGTTCGGCGGTAGATGGGTTGTTAACGCCACGCGTGTTTATGTCTAACGCACGGCATTGTTTGACTCCGGTATTTAGAGTTCAAATAAGACCATCTAACGATGCTCCTAACGCGTGTATGTCACACGCGTAATACTGCCCGCGTTAGACAGTCTCCCATAGAGATCAATGGGAAAGGCAAAAAATTGCTTTTTTCACCTAACACTCGATCTCGCGAGAATACGTACAGCTCGGTCATATGACGCATACCACATCATGCACAACAATAACACGCCGCAAATGTCACAACAACAATCAATAAACAAAGCACACAAGCATTACACATTCACAAGCGGGGGAAGTTTTAATACAATTTTATACGGGGAATACGCATATACTTTAAGATGCGGAAAATCGCAAAATAACAACAAGGATTAAAAAATATATACATACACTCGAAACAAAATCGCATTCAATATCAATATATATTAGGACAAACATACATATACAACACTTCACGAAGAACACACCATCGCAAATTCACATTTAAAAAGAATACTATTGGACAATGAAAGATAAAACGAACACTATGACATCATCGCATTCTACACATTCCACAAATACCAACTCTAAATGAGCATGCGCAAATTCACACACTTAAAGGGCCATGATACCCACATTTTTTCTTTCATGATTTAGAAAGAGAATGCATTTTTAAACATCTTTCTAATTTACTTCTATTATCTAATTTGTTTTATTCTCTTGATATTCATTGCTGAAAAGCATATCTAGATATGCTCAGTAGCTGCTGATTGGTTGCTGCACATAGAAGCCTCATGTGATTGGCTCACCCATGTGCATTGCTTTTTCTTCAAATAAGGATATCTAAAAAATGAAGCAAAATAAATAATAGAAGTAAATTGTAATGTTGTTTAAATTTGTATGTTCTTTCTGAATCATGAAAGAAAGATTTGGGGTTTAGTGGCCCTTTAATACACATTGCAATAATATTAATTGCTAATAAAGCACACCTGAACACTATTTACAACGGAAATTGGGACATCATTAAACATTTACACAGGGTATATAAGCAACATACAAGCAGGGCTTCTTTGACTGTGTTGCTGTTGGGTCTTTGGAGATTGGAGGTTTAAGAATAGAGAGTTTGAGAATTTTTGAGAGTGAGTTAGTGTTAGCGTGAGAGAGTGAGTGAGTTAGTGGGAGTTAGTGGGAGTGGGAGAGAGTCTGTTAGTGGGAGCGTGAGTGAGTTAGTGGGAGTTATTAGTGAGAGTTGTTAGTGGGAGCGTAAGTTACTGGTAGTTAGTGAGAGTTAGTGGGAGTGTTTGTTAGTGAGAATTAGTAGTAGTGTGAGTTAGCGAGCGAGTGATTTTTCTGTACAATTAACACATTTACACGCAAACACATTCAATACATACATACACTTATCAATAACACTACATACACTCCATACCCCCTACCCCCTCATACTACACTCCATACCCCATTCCTTGTAGTCCCATTCCCTTTCATCCCATTTACTCTTATCCCATACCCCATACCCATCCCCTAGTTACATTTAGTTTACATATCCTCCTTTTAGTCTTCTTCTTTTCGTTTATTTAAATACTCCTTACCCTCTTTTTTTTTTTACATCCCTCTCACACTTTAAGCACCTTTTTGTCTTTTTAGTTCTTTATTTTGCCCCCCTTTTATTTCATCACACTCACTTTTTGTTTGATTATTTGGGGTTTAGTTTAGGGAAGAGATGGAGGCCAGGCAGGGGACAGGTAGAGGGGGGAGTAGAGGGAGGGGGAGAGGAACAGGGCAGGAAGGGGGGCAGGAAGCGGGGGTGGAAGTGGTGGGTGGACCCAGCCACTTGGTTCAAGATGAACAAGTGGCTGGGCCCAGTGGCGGTCAGAGTAGGGCTTCACAGTCCGGGAAACAGAGGGCATCGTCACAGGGGAAGGCCAAGGTGACTAGGGAGGCGAGGTTTACGATGGAGGAGAAGGAGGCCCTCGTAGAGGCCTATATGGCCAGGCATAGGATGCTGCAGCACCAAAAGACCACCCCGACTGACAAGAGGAGGCTCTGGAATGAGATCAGGAATGCAGTCAATGCAGTGGGTGGCCGGAACCGAGATATGAATTCGATCAAACATCGCTACCGGGACTGTAAACTGGAACTGAAAAAAAAGTTAGGTCTGGAGGCACGACATGCCGCAGGAACCGGTGGCGGACCTGCCATTGAAATCGAGTACTGCCGATGGGAGGAAATGTTGCGGCCCAGCATCTCCGAGGTGGAAGTAGTCGGTATCGGAGGAATCGATACCGGGAACCTGCCACTCTCATCTGACGGTAAGCTCATTGAACAATAATTTAACATACGAATGTATTTCAATGGACACTATACGCAAACATTTACTTTCATGATTGAGGTAGCGAATACAATTTGACAAAACATTCAAATGTACTTAAATTACCGAATTTGAATCCTTCTTGAGATATATTTTAATGAAGAAATAGCCATGCACACGGTGAAACAATTACAGGAGGCAGCTATATTCAGCTAACAATCAGCATCTTATAAGCATATTTAGATATGCTTTTCAGCAAAGAATATCCAGAGAATTAAGCAAATTAGATAAGAAAAGTACATTCGAAAGTTGATACAAAATGTATGCTTCTAAATCATGAAAGATAAAACATTGGGTTTCATGTGTTAAGGATCAGATTAATGCTATAACGTTGTTTACACGCATTCAATTACTTTGCGGTTACATCAGTATCTAGGCTATAGGTTAGGTGTGCATTTAAACAGACTGAAAACAAACGCAAAAACATTCACAATGACCACAGATATCACAAACACGGTTTATAAAAAGCTGAAATCGTATTGATTGTTTGTTAGATTTCAAAGTGGATTAATGATTCTGCATTTGTAATTGTATCGTAAGCTAAGTCATTTAAACCTTTATTTGCAAATATGCTAATATATACATTTTTTTTTTCTTTTTTTTTTATATACAGAGTCTGGGGACGAGGCAGCACAGCCTCCTGCATCTCCCCGGGATGAGAGTGGTGGTGAGGAATTTCCACTTCGGAGGGAAGAGGCCCCCCGTGACGAACAGCGCACGGGAGATGATGAAGAGGCCCCGGAAGCACAGGAGGATCCCGCGGAACCCGAGGCCCCTCAAAGACCCGCACTCCGCCGTGCACGGGCACCCCGCCGTGCACGGGTACAACAAGCACAACAAGAGGAAATAGCGGAGGTGCGGGTTCTACTGGACTACATAGACCAGATGCGTACCTCCCGGATAGAAAATATAGAAGGACGCAACAGAATACTTGATGGCCAAAATCAAATTATTCAAGGATTAAATCAAATCATCACCATACTGAATCGAATAGAAGAAGGACAAACCAGAATATTTCAGCTTCACCAAGAAATGTTCACTTTTTTCCGGGAGGCGCATGCTGGTCTACCTCCTGGTCCGCCTCCTGTTGCTGGGCCTCTTGTTGCTGGGCCTCTTGCTGCTGGGCCATCTCCTCCTGCCGGCCCATCTCATCCTCCTCAGCCATCTACTCCTCCTCAGCCATCTACTCCTCCTCAGCCATCTACTCCTCCTCATCCATCTTCTCCTCCTCATCCATCTTCTCCTCCTCAGCCATCTACTCCTCACCTTGGTCGTCCCAGTACTCTTCCTTCCACTCTTCCCACAACAGCTCCAAGGAGGACTCTTCGGAGTCGGCAGTTGCCTCTCCCAGAGCCTCAGCCCCGTGGGAAGAGGGGAAGGAAGAGGAAGTAAGTATTTTTTTTCATCTTTACTGGTTTTTTTAATTTAATGTGTAATGGATAGGTATGTGATGATGTGGTTTTCATACACTTGTGGACCACACTCTGTATATAATCGACTTCTATGGGACCGGGTCCATGGAGGCAGATTGTTTGCAGAGTGTGGGTTATAAGTGTGTGAAAACCACATCATCACATACCTATCCTTCTTCATGATATTGATTGGTTTCTGTGATGTGATGTCCAAACTGTTTCCCGAATCGCTAACTAAATTACCATAACAATTATCCATGATGGCATATTACTGTTTGAATGCCAATAACACAGCTTAAAGGGACAGTCAGAAAATTATTGATTACAAAGAAAACACTGTATTATGCATTATAAAGTTGGAAACAACAAAACATGGAGAAATACGTGTGACTTATGTGCTTACCCTTGTATCTCTGACTATGAAAAATGACCACTTATTTGTTGTTCATACATAACAACATTTTAGATATCAATGATCAATACATGGTCAATAATATGCTGTATGAGCACAAGGTTTTACATATACAAATGCTATCCAAATGCCCTCTAGTGCTCAAATTGTATAATGATTACAATCACTCTTCAAGATCGAAGAAATGAGCACACCAACCTCATAGGTTTAGATAGCAAATTTAAATAAACCCAGACAAATGTTCAATTGTTGAGAAACATTTGATATCCTTGATATTACATAATTGACTTTTAGAATAATGAAAAACATTATTATTTTTCTAAACTGTCCCTTTAACAACATTACATATGCTAACACATATTTGAAGCTTGTTGGTATATCTACATGTACTTTGTTAAAAAATAAATATTGAAATCACATTTATATTGACGTGTTAAATAAAGTCTATTTTCTTTAAGAGACATTATTGTGTTAATATTTTATTGTAAATACATTTTTTTTTAACAATGAATATGGTTTAAAGTCCTTTTAGGAGTGGGGGGGGGGGGGTGAAAATATGCTAACAATAATATATTTGAAGATTAAACTATGTGGATCTCATACATGATACAAAAAACAACATTTGCATTCAAGGGACAGTATACTATATTTTTAACAGAACTGTATGTAATAGACACTACTACAAACAACAAGATTAACATATACTGATATCAATATTAAAAAGCTTCAAACACTTGAAAATAAAATAGGGTTAGCTATATTGAAAATATAGATGAACCCCCATTACAACCGTAAAACAACACAATACCCCATCATTAACATATGAAAAGACCCTTTACACAAACTGGAGAAAGCTGGAGATGGTACTCACATGAAACTCAGAGGCTTTGCGAGGAGTCAGAAAATTACTTACATTTTCGTAGAACAGAAGAAAAAATAAACGTATTGGTTAAACAATGGACTATCTAACTAGAGACAAAATCAAAGCTTTTGATTTATAATGTGAGTGTCTAATGAACCTTTAATAAAATATACAACGAAATTACATTTAGAAGAAGTCGGCATCATATATTTAGCATATGATAAAGATAAATGCATATTGATTACTTTATTCAAACACAATAGCGCATATTTATTAATTAGATATATTCAACATTAAACACAACATTAATTTTTCAGAAAAAGGAACATTGTTGACAAACATATTAAACATGGACTATAGAGATTTGCACTTGCCTAGAAATATCATATGCATGAAAACATTTTGCTTTCGTTCGTTGATTCAACCAGACATCCAGCAAAAGAGAATGTGGTGGTCTTTATCAGCTACGGGTCAACAATGTAACATGATGCAAATAATACATATTCGCAAGGTTTTTAAAATTGGCTGCAGTCACAAACGTTTTTAACGTGCACAAATATTGCGGCACTACGTAATCCAATCAGACGTTTTTTTACCTTTGCATGTGACGTCTTAACATGGCGCTTCCTTGATCACGTAAGAACGCCATCCAATGAAAGGCACATTATTGATCACGTAAGAACGCCCAAAAAAAAAGGCGCATCCTTGATCGCGTCAAAACGCAATCCAATAAAAGGCATATTCCTGATCACGTAAGAACGTCAGTCAATACAAGGAATCATTGGACAGCCTGGCAGGTGACGTCTTAAGCAACATGGCGCATCCGAGATCGCTGAAAAACCGCAGACAATACAAGGACTCAGTGACATCTTGGCATATCACTAAGAAACGTATTTATATTTTAGGAACTAGTATGTGTGTAGATTGCTATCTAGGAATGACAACAAATCATGATTCATCTTTTCGGACTTGACTGTCCCTTGAACTATAGCTATGGTGTATATGTTTAACATTTAAAAGATACACATGAGAAATACATATGCCATTGATGTTTTAAGATATGTTTGGATTGTTGTTGAATAACAATAGTTATACATGGATTGATTAAACGTGTCATTTATTCAAGTTTAATTATTGTCAGCCTACCTATAGCCATATATGGGAGGAGATGTATTTTGTTAACATATTTGTTAACAAATATTCATCATCTAAATTATTTGCATTACACACAGAGATTTATTTGGTTACACTTTTACAATAATATAGAATTGAAAATGAAATACAGGTGCTGTCAACATTACAATAAGATTGTTTATTAATAAGATTATATGTCCTTGTTCATGTAAAAAGGACAAAAACGCTTTAGAAATGGAAATACATTCATTAACAATTGTGATCACCATCACTTAAAGGGACATTATTTTGTTTTTAAAAAGAGCATACACATAGACAATACTATTTCAATAAAATGAACACTTTACAGGGATTATATCATTGTATCAATACTCAGATCATTTGGTAAAGGTGCATCAATTCATGCAGAGTTTCTAAATACACACATGGATCTGAACATTGAAATATACATATATACACAAATAACAATCTATATATACATATATCAAACAATTACTATGCTAATCATAATCAGGCAATGATAAAGCTAAGAGAAAAAAATATAAAGACAAATAATAAGATTACATTGGAGATGTTAATCTTAAAGTCATTTACTATTGTCTTACATATATGATTTTATTATTACAAATATATTTGGTAGGACCCTTTAAGGATCAACAACATAAACTAGAGCTTTCAAAAAATAAAATGAAGAATGAGGACAAAGATTCGTGAAATAAAATGTATTTTATTAGTATGTAAGAAAACATACACAACGTTTATAAATAATCTTGTAAAAATAAGGAATATATGAGCCATATGACAAGGTAACACAGTGCATCACAGTCCATGAAGAGAGTTGCCAAGGGCCAGCATAGCCCCATTGGAGACACATGACAAGGTAACACAGTGCATCACAGTCCATGAAGAGAGTTGCCAAGGGCCAGCATAGCCCCATTGGAGACACATGACAAGGTAACACAGTGCATCACAGTCCATGAAGAGAGTTGCCAAGGGCCAGCATAGCCCCATTGGAGACACATGACAAGGTAACACAGTGCATCACAGTCCATGAAGAGAGTTGCCAAGGGCCAGCATAGCCCCATTGGAGACACATGACAAGGTAACACAGTGCATCACAGTCCATGAAGAGAGTTGCCAAGGGCCAGCATAGCCCCATTGGAGACATATGACAAGGTAACACAGTGCATCACAGTCCATGAAGAGAGTTGCCAAGGGCCAGCATAGCCCCATTGGAGACACATGACAAGGTAACACAGTGCATCACAGTCAATGAAGAGAGTTGCCAAGGGCCAGCATAGCCCCATTGTAGACACATGACAAGGTAACACAGTGCATCACAGTCCATGAAGAGAGTTGCCAAGGGCCAGCATAGCCCCATTGGAGACATATGACAAGGTAACACAGTGCATCACAGTCCATGAAGAGAGTTGCCAAGGGCCAGCATAGCCCCATTGGAGACACATGACAAGGTAACACAGTGCATCACAGTCCATGAAGAGAGTTGCCAAGGGCCAGCATAGCCCCATTGGAGACACATGACAAGGTAACACAGTGCATCACAGTCCATGAAGAGAGTTGCCAAGGGCCAGCATATCCCCATTGGAGACATATGACAAGGTAACACAGTGCATCACAGTCCATGAAGAGAGTTGCCAAGGGCCAGCATAGCCCCATTGGAGACACATGACAAGGTAACACAGTGCATCACAGTCCATGAAGAGAGTTGCCAAGGGCCAGCATAGCCCCATTGGAGACATATGACAAGGTAACACAGTGCATCACAGTCCATGAAGAGAGTTGCCAAGGGCCAGCATAGCCCCATTGGAGACACATGACAAGGTAACACAGTGCATCACAGTCCATGAAGAGAGTTGCCAAGGGCCAGCATAGCCCCATTGGAGACATATGACAAGGTAACACAGTGCATCACAGTCCATGAAGAGAGTTGCCAAGGGCCAGCATAGCCCCATTGGAGACATATGACAAGGTAAAAGAGTGCAACAGGCACAACAATAAACTTTTAAAAAGGCCAAATGGCAACAATAAAAATACAAATTCAACATGTGGACGGAGGATTCTTATCTGCCACCATGGAGCATATCCAGATCCTCCACTTACTGGTCATCCTCTTCATTGTCCTGTGCATGTCCAGCTCCAGATTCAGGCCTTGAACTTAATCGCATAATTGCACGCAGAGTCAAGTCCTGAACCCGGAGCTGGGCCTGCATGGTGTCGTTCATCCCTCTCAGGACAGCTGCGTTCCTCAACACGGCCTGCTCTACTCTTGCTATACCTTCTAGCATGAGCCATGCTGAGTCACAGCCTAAAATAAATAAAAAATTAAATATTAAGGATAATTACACAACAGACGAAAAATTTTTACTACATACATTGTCATCATAAAGACAAATAATTCTTTACATCAATTAGTTTACATTTATTCTTTACACATGAATTAGGTTATTCAGACAGACAGAAATCATTAAAGGGACATGTTACTCAAACATGTTGTCCCCTTTAATTGGTTTTAGATGATCCACTTATACAGCTTGAGTGTATCAAATCTTGTTAAAGGATTTACATTGTACTTACATCAGCAATTTAAAAATTAAATTTAGACTGTGGTAGGCACACCTATCCTTAAACATTTTGGCATTGAGGACAAGCTGTGTAAACATAAGAAATTACATTCCCACTGGGTTAGACAAGAGATAATGTATCAACATTTGTACATAAATTGTTGGATCCAAGTAGTGGTGATTGGTATATGTAGTGATATCCAATTAAAGGGACACTGAACCTAAATATTTAATGGACTGATTCAGATAGAGCATGACATTACAAATCTTTATAAATTACACATATTCATTATATTTTTTAATTCTCAAGCTAGATTTTGAATGCAAGAATGTTGCTTTTTATGGAAGCCAATATTTGTTTATCAACTTTGTTTGTGCCTGCTGGTTGATGGATACATTCATCCAACAATAAAGAAATGATGGCCAGATTTATTTTATTGTTTAAACTAATTATAGGAAATACTTTGTTTCCAAAAATATATCAAGAGAATGACGAATAATTCATAAGAGTAGTAAATTATAAATTTGATTAACATTGCATGCTGGATTGGAATCACAATTTAAAAAATTTAACTTCACTGTACCTTTAAGTATCTTATAACGTGTATTTTGAATGATACTTACAGCTGTGCCTGGGAAGGACAATCCGACACCCAGGACAATGAAGGTTGAGACAGGGGGGAGGGATGGGATTGGCTTGGGGAGGGATGGGAGTGGCTTGGGGAGGGATGTTAATGGCTTGGGGAGTGGTGAGCTGCTGCTCCGGGGTAGGCCGTACAGCTGGGGAGTGGGGAGTTTGGGTCTGGGCAGCTGTACGGGCCAGAATACGGGGAGAGCGGCGAAGGGGGGTGTATGGGCGTTTTTTGGGAGGGACAGGATATGAACTATGGGAAGGGCCGGCAGTGGTCTGGGCATGGTCAGGAGTTTGGTCATGGGAAGGGGTCTGGGTAGGGGTCTGGCCATGGTCAGGGGTGTGTGCATGGGGAGGGGTCTGTGACTGGGCAGGGGCGGAAACCAGATGACCAGAAGTGGTGGATCCATCTGAAAATGTAAAGAAAATATATTAACATCTCATACATCCTGACATCAAATCAACGCATTTCAAATTGATTATGTTTTCAATATACTTCGAAGTGTGTTTGAATTTGTAAACAATTCTGAAATGAGGATATGGTATGTATATAGGCACTCAGATGAATATCAATGACTGTCTGTACAATTTTAACCTTATTATTGTGTTTTGGCCTGGAATATGCATGTGACATAATGATGGCATGAATTATATATTTTAAAAAAAAAACATCCAAGCAGATTTTCATGCTGCCTGATATAGAAAGGGGGCAGTAGTGTATTTGAACAGACAAATAATATTCCTTTTTAAAGTGCAAAAGCTGTAGACTTTGAATGTCTTCAATAAAATGATTTCCAATAAAGCAACATGTTGGAAACATGATAGATATATTTCACATACCATCAGACTCCAAGGCAGCCTCTTCCTCCTCCGTCCCACATGTTACATCAATCTCTGTAAAACATAACATGTTGTGTACACGTTAAGATCAGATATTATAACATATGTTACTGTTGCTCAAATACGCACATCAATGTTGCATTAAAGATATACACACACAAAGTTATGATTTACATCATTTTGATGGAGCATACAAATGACAATAGATTTGTTATTGTCAATTATTCTGATTTGAAATGTATTGTTTGTATTAATGTTAAAATCATAAAAGCATAGTACATAGAACATTTAAGATTTCTCATGTGTGTATCACTTGATGACTGTTGTCAAAAAATAACATGGAAACAAACATATGTTATACATCTTCTGAATAACAAATGTGGAGACTAATAAAGTTGAAATTATTAATCGTTCAATATTAAAAGAAAATTAATATATAATCAGAAGAGAAATAATTTTAATTTTTATAATGTTATGCTTCATCAGAATCATGATCATAATATTGATTAGCAATACACCTTCAATTACATATAAATGAGTCAATGGACTTACCAGGAGACCGCAAAGGCAGCTCTATGTCACTGCTGGATTCCTGTGGGCTCACCACACCAACTCTCTCTATGAATGATATAGATATATATTATTAAACACATTTGGGATATCACTAAATCACATCTGTCTCGAATTTTAACATTAATCAACTTTAAAATGTGAAGAATAGAGCAGTCATTACACCAGAAAATGCTTGATTGAATCAAGGGGATTCTGTTAAAATTTCTGTATTGAACATATGTTTAATGTCAGACTATATTAGACATCAAATTCATCTCAGACGCTGCTATTGCATATCTAAATATACCCATTGATCAATGTTCTTAACCCTTTAAGGACACAGCTTTCACTTTGCTCAATTGTTTTATGACGGAATAATTCCGTCATATGTCCTTAAGAAGTTAAAAGAATACACACAAACCACATATTGAAGAGCATCTGTTGACAAATCTAAACAAACACATGTGTCACATCGAGCCATTTGTGCAATGTACAGTAATCTTGTTTAGGACACAACACATATTTATCACAATACAAAACAAAATTGATTATTACAAATATGTAATCATGGTGCTGTTAGAGTATGCAGATATCTATAAAGTAACTCCAACAGAGAATGTGAATTATATATCAATAGTTTTTAATAAAAAGAATGTAAAGATGAATGAATCTATTTTGTCTTAAAGGGACACTGACATGATTAATTTAAATAATTGATTTCTATGTTCAAACTGTTCAAAATTATTTAACATTGACTCCTATTATAATTAGAATGTTGCTCGATTTTAATCTTAAAGGCAGATAAGCAATATTGGATTCAATAAATATTGTTTGTTGAAGGTATCCACCAATCATCAATAAAAACCCAGGTTGGTCAACCAAAATTTATATGCACATAAACGTACTTTCTTGATTTTAAAATACATTTAGCAATAGAATATGTCACATATGATGATAGTATTATATTTTTATGTTTATTAATATTGCATACTGTATCTGAATGACAATATTAATAATTGTAGCTCAGTATCCCTTTAATCTAAAATTAAATTGATTCCACAATGTTGTTGTTAATGAATTATCTACTCCATATGTTGATGTAATGAATGGTATTGAGCATGCAATTCAAATCTAATATGTTATTTAAGGATATCCGAAGAATTATTTAATTTTCATCTATTAAAGAGACATTACATATAAATATTGAACAATGTGTATTTAGTATGTAATGTTCAGTCCATGTTTCTAAGACAAATGTTAATTAAAAAGAGACATACCATACTGTGACAAGCCCTGGCTTGAGGATCCAGCAGCCACATCCATATCTGTAATATATTAAATGAGGATTGCATATCATTAATACTAATCATGCCATGTTTAAAAACTTTACATTATTAACAAATCAATTGAAAAATATTAATCCTTTGGTAGTCCCATGAGTTAATTGTTTCCTCAATTAAATTAATTATAAATATATCCTGGACTCTTATTTTCAATCAGTTGTGTTGTTTACTGTATCTTTAATAATATCTGCTTGTTATTTCATAATCATCAATTGATGGCCATATGTTATAATTTATTTGTATTCTTCGTTTTTTATTAGCTATAATATTGAAAATAAGAATACTGTATTCTTCACTAATCTAAGAATTCACATTTAATTTTGAACAACATGTATAAAGCAATGCCACTTACAGCAAAGCCATGTTAACGTGGATGAGAAATGCCATTTTCGCGATCATTGCGCAATGATTCCAAGCGGAATTACGCATCCGTCATTTGAACAACATGTATAAAGCAATGCCACTTACAGCAAAGCCATGTTAACGTGGATGAGAAATGCCATTTTCGCGATCATTGCGCAATGATTCCAAGCGGAATTACGCATCCGTCATTTGAACAACATGTATAAAGCAATGCCACTTTCCGCAAACCCATGTTAACGTGGATGAGAAATTACATTTCCGCTCTGTGACGCATATTCTGTAGAGCGCAAGAAACATCATTCCTATTTCATGTGTCACTAATCTAAAATCAGATATCTAAACATCATATGTAGTGTATGTTGTGAGATCTGTATAGGTTTAGTATCTGACTATATACACATTTTTTGATTAAAAAAAATAAAAAAAATATTATATGAAGTTGGATAATTACCTGGTTCAGATTCTCCATCTCCTCCCAGGCCACTGGACGGAGAAGCATCTGCCCTGTCCCCCACGTCAGGACTTTCAGATCCCGCAGCTGGGAGGGAAGAAGAGGAGGCCGAGGATGGCGAGGATCTAAATCTTTTGGGGACCCGGAGATTGAGGAGCTCGCATAAAGTCACCTCATAAGGGAGTAGGTACAGTTTCCGCGGGGCCTTTCTTTGGCCCCCTCTTTTACGGGCTTGTACCCAGTCCCATATGAGGTTGACTTTTTTCGATAAACGCAACCTCATATCTCCGAATCTCCTCATGATCTGATCCTGGGTCCTCTGGACGTCACACACCAATCTAACCGCATTGGTGATAGACTCCCAGAGGGCCTTCTTATCAGGCGCATCTGTCGAGCTCCTCTTGTTCCCAAACAGCTGGGGATAAAAGTCCTTGACGGCGTGGACCAGTGCAGCGCTCTCCTCCTTGGTGAACCTGGGAACTGACATGCCTGCTGGGTTGTATAATATATGTATGTATATAATATATACTGCCTGCAGGCATTAGAGAACTGACAAAGATGCCAACGTGTAATGGACTTTTATATGGTGAAGTAAACATGAGATGCACCATGGGACAATTTATCTGTACATCTGATTGGATAAAAGTTTGAAATATTGTTATAATGTCTGTGAGACCATCCTGACTCAAGTTGTGTTTGTGTGATGAACTCTGATTGGCCGTTCCTTAATGTTTCATATCTTAGTAACTTCCTTACACATACCGCTTGGTGGTGCTGTTACTTCATTTTTCATGTAGACTTATTTGTAACTCATGGGCCTGTCATGCGAATATGTGTGACGCAGATTTAATATCCGTGATCCGTTAAATATTAATGATTAAATACTCTTTAAAATCTAATACTGTCACATTATTAAATGTTGTCGACATTTCTCGGTTTAATAACGGTCTGTTTCTTTAATACAAATACACATTTAATATTGTATGTCTTTATTGTTCTTTAAATAAATTTATTGTGAAGTATTGACATTGCTCTATTAAATGTATTTATAATGCACATTGATTGTGTGCTATTGCGTGACATTAGACTCTAATGTTTAAAGATGCTAATCTGGTGTTTCAAGATGCGTTTCCCACGCAATATTTCTTAATGTTAAAATTCAGGTTAGAATGTCAGTAACTTGGATAATCTGTTTATAAATGTTAAACTACAGGTTTGTTATTAGCAAATAAACCTCGAGCTTGTATTTGTCTGAAGTGCTCATATATGTTATTGTGCAATGGCGTCTTTAGTTTTAAAGAGACATTAAAAACAAACAATTGTATCAAATGATCTGTAGAGATAGAAGATTGTTTAGACTTTAAAATGTAAATCATTTTCTCTTAGTATTTATATATCCTCAACAGAAGAAATTTAAATGCACATGGTTGAGACAATCACATAAGGCATCTCTGTGCATCCACCAATCTTCATCTACTGAGCCGATCTCGATATGCTTTTCAAGCAAAGTATGTCAAGATATGAAGATAATTAAATACACTATTTAAATCTCTTAAAGGGACACTGTCCAAATAAATTTAGCATTGGTGATTGAGCATGAAATGTTAATCAACTGTATTATTTAATCAGATTATCAAATGTTAACAGTTATCTTGTTATGTTTCTTTGCAAATCAATAATGATATTTTATATTACGGACAATTGTTTAATAAAAACCTGGGTTGTCCTTGACGATTGTTGTATCAATTATTCCAAACAATCAAGTTCTGTCCAGAGTACTGAAGCAAATAAATTAGCTATTTACTGCCTTATTTTTAAAGTAATGATAGCAACATCACAATGAGCATTCATAATATGAGACAAGTTTTAAAGTTGATTAAAATAGTATACTCATTCAGAATGTATAAATCATTATTTATTTTACTGTCTACCTTTAAGTATATTTTTAGTTCATGTCCCTTTAAATAAAATTTTCTCAATAATGCTTAAAATATCATAAACCTAGGCACCTTCCTTTTGCTAAATTAGTCTAACATATGAGTAAAGCAAATTTAGATTAACTTCTAGATTGTTTTACACACTGACTGAAATATATTTATTAAAGGAGGTATTTTTGAGCCTTCAGCTTAGAGGGACATTAAGCTATATGTTATGTATGCATTTTGTATAATATTCTTATATTTGACCAACTTAATATGTTTTGTTATTCAATCATTATATTGTAATTATATATATATTCTTGGATTAAATACATCTCTACATAGGCTATTTTGATGCTGATTGTTGTTTGCATATAGATGCCTTATGTAATTGACTAAGATATGTGCATTGATGTTTTTTTTAACAAGTATATTTAAAGACTGAATGTAATTCTATAGTACTTTCTAAATATGTTGAAATTCTTGTATGATATTTTTAAAAATCTATACACAATATACTTTGTGAATGTCCCTTTAAGGACCCAAACATTTTGTATTTTGATTTAACATTGACAAAATAAACAAAAGGGGAATTTACATTCTATATAGATATTTGATGTCTAACCCAAGAGGTAAGATTGTAATAAATACATAATATTACTAAGTATAGTTAAATGACTCCACTAGAAAATTACATAGATTAACCTGGCATCCAATAACTAGCTTTGGAAAAATATCAAGTTAAATGACCTACCATTTATAAATGTAATAATTAAAAGAATTTTTCAAATAATGTTTTGAGATACCTAAGGAAGATACAAGATCTTATACAATTATTTTTACATTCAACAACACTGTCACTTTCATGTAATTGAACCACTTCACCTTCTTAAAAGTTAAAATAAAAATATTTTGACTACATATCCAAAATAATTTTAATATCTACATTTTCAAAAGAAAAGCATTGAAGAATATCACTCCCCAATTAATGTTATAAAAGATATTTTAATTTAATATTCTCAGAAGCATTTGATTTTCTAATATTAATGCATTATTTGATCTTATGCATGTGCTTGTCAAATAGCCAACTACCAGTCATGGGAGTCCAAGTTTTATTTATTTACAGATTATATTGATATTTAGTAGAATCTGTTCAAAAGAATGTATTTAATAATAAAATGTTTAGTATTAACAAGTAAAAATAAATTTTATAGAAAAAAATAAAATATTCCTGGAAGTCATCAGATGCCAATCTGAAATGACAAATAATAAAAATGGAACAAAGTTAATACACACGTTGTCAAATATTCATAAAATACATTTAAAATCATATGGTGTCTATGCTCTAACTTTGATCAACATTTTTTAAAGATAATTATTAAATTGATTTAAAAGAAATGAAATACATACACCATTATATTGTTGATTCAAAATTCTATTTAAATATCCAAAATTCAAATTATACATAATAATGTATATCACATTTCAACAATATATGTATGCTGAACATAAATGTAATATTTCATGTCCATTCAAATACCTCTATATCAACTATAATATGTATTCCTTTTTCGGATTGTGATCCCTAAATATCTAATGATGAAATAAGTATGACTAATGTATGTAAGCTAACAATAATCAACATTCTTCATGTGATTCTTAACTAGCATGCACCAACCTGGATAATGCATGGTCTTTGAAAGTCAATTCAGGGGTAAACAGTTGATCTTCAATAGGTGTCTTATTCATCAGTTCATTAAATAGAGGACTGGGAAATACCATCTAAAAAAGTACAATCTAAGTGTCTGATTGTGATCCCTAAATATATAATTTTGAACTAAATATGATTAATGTATGTAAGCTACTAATATTCAACAGTCTTCACTAGCATGCATTGGTACACCAACCTGGACAATGCATGGTCTTTGAAAGTCAATTCAGGGGTAAACAGTTGATGTTCAATAGGTGTCTTATTCATCAGTTCATTAAATAGAGGACTGGGAAATACCATCTAAAAAAGTACAATCATCTAAGTGTCTGATTGTGATCCCTAAATATATAATTTTGAACTAAATATGACTAATGTATGTAAGCTACTAATATTCAACAGTCTTCACTAGCATGCATTGGTACACCAACCTGGACAATGCATGGTCTTTGAAAGTCAATTTAGGGGTAAACAGTTGATCTTCAATAGGTGTCTTATTCATCAGTTCATTAAATAGAGGACTGGGAAATACCATCTACAAAATAGAAAATCATCTAAGTGTCTCCAATAGGATGTCTCCACAGCCTTATTCTATCAAATAGTTTGCACTTACCATGTGAACATGTCTTTGTATGGTTTTCAAGGTCAGCAGAATTGAAAGATAATGCCAGACATGATCCCATTGGTATACTTCAATTTCAATCTTGGCTTTTCCCCCACTGTCAGTCTGGGCAATCTTCACTGTCAGGCTTCAAATTGTTCCCTTTCAGTCTTTAGATTAAGTCATCTCCCTAATGTAAGAAATATTTTCAAAAAAATTCATACAAGTGTGTGAATCAGTTCTGTACCCCTCTCCCACCCCCCATTTCATAATAAATTTATGTCACTAGCTTACTAAGCCTGTGTATGAACCTGTGTTATTTTCTATCAAGTGTGAAGATGAGTCATATTGAGCAGAACAAACCTCTGTGTGACATTGAACCATAGTCATTCTAGAGTATCCCTTTCTGATTATGTACATTTTAAGTAATGTGTAAACAAAATTATATTTTTTAAAATGTATGCCATATGATGTATTTGTGTACAATTCATGCCAGCAACAGTCCATACATTTCTACTTACCATCTGATGTCCTCTTTAAAAACCAGGTGGCAAAGACTCGCTATAGGACCCAATGCCCAGAGCATCACCTATATGAATAAATTAAACAATTATTCTAAAATTTGATCAATCCTAACATGTTTGCACAATTCTCTACTTGTCATTTCCCTAGAGTTCACATCTATTGAAAATACTCCAGTCTAACTTCTATTCTTTACCGTCTAAAGTGGCGGTTGATGACGTCTGCTCTGACATCAAGTCCCTCGTCCTGGAATTCCCCCTCTAGAACAGGATCATCCTCCTCATCTCTGAGGAGGTCTCTGTCCACCGGGACGGCCTGCAGCATCCCAGCCCGCTGTGCAATATTATGCAGGACGCTACAGGCTACAACGATCTTAGCCACCTTCTTTGGGTTGTACTGGAGTGCTCCTCCAGAAAGGTCCAGGCACCTGAATCTCATCTTCAGGAGCCCGAACATCCTTTCAACCACCGCCCTGGTTCTCTTATGAGCCCTATTGTAGCGCTCCTCAGACACATCAGTCGGGCTACGCAAGGGGGTAATGAGCCAAGGCCGGCTCATGTACCCAGAATCACCTATAAATTTTGAACAGAACATAATTCAAACAGAATCCTTAAACTAGTATATTCTTTTATAAATATTTTTTGTACACGATAATCCATATTAAAAGTTGTCAGAAACATCCAAAAAATAACTTTCTATATTATTCTGTATCTTCCCATTTCAGCTAAGACATGCTACATATGCGTATTTCTCATAAAACAAACCTTGTGTAAAATGCTAACTACATGGTTACATTGCATTCTCTATCTGAGCACTTAAGGTAAGACATGCTACATATCTGCATTTAAATAAAACTAGACATTAGCGGAAAGAGACAATGACAGGGTTAAATTGCATGAGATAATATCTTCCCATTTCAGCTAAGACATGCTACATATGCGTATTTCTCATAAAACAAACCTTGTGTAAAATGCTAACTACATGGTTACATTGCATTCTCTATCTGAGCACTTAAGGTAAGACATGCTACATATCTGCATTTAAATAAAACTAGACATTAGCGGAAAGAGACAATGACAGGGTTAAATTGCATGAGATAATATCTTCCCATTTCAGCTAAGACATGCTACATATGCGTATTTCTCATAAAACAAACCTTGTGTAAAATGCTAACTACATGGTTACATTGCATTCTCTATCTGAGCACTTAAGGTAAGACATGCTACATATCTGCATTGAACTAAAACTAGACATTAGCGGAAAGAGACAATGACAGGGTTAAATTGCATGAGATAATATCTTCCCATTTCAGCTAAGACATGCTACATATGCGTATTTCTCATAAAACAAACCTTGTGTAAAATGCTAACTACATGGTTACATTGCATTCTCTATCTGAGCACTTAAGGTAAGACATGCTACATATCTGCATTTAAATAAAACTAGACATTAGCGGAAAGAGACAATGACAGGGTTAAATTGCATGAGATAATATCTTCCCATTTCAGCTAAGACATGCTACATATGCGTATTTCTCATAAAACAAACCTTGTGTAAAATGCTAACTACATGGTTACATTGCATTCTCTATCTGAGCACTTAAGGTAAGACATGCTACATATCTGCATTGAACTAAAACTAGACATTAGCGGAAAGAGACAATGACAGGGTTAAATTGCATGAGATAATATCTTCCCATTTCAGCTAAGACATGCTACATATGCGTATTTCTCATAAAACAAACCTTGTGTAAAATGCTAACTACATGTTTACATTGCATTCTCTATCTGAGCACTTAAGGTAAGACATGCTACATATCTGCATTTAAATAAAAGTAAACATTAGCGTCGGTAAATAACAAATGGTTAAATTGCATCCTATAGCTGAACATGACGCTAACATTTACAAACTACAGGGGCAATTGTCAAACTAATTAACCATGTTGTGCACAAATACTCACCAACGAGATAACCAGGGGGCATTTGTCTTTCCTCAAACTGTCTCCACAGGGACGACAGAGAGAGGATGCGGGCATCATGACAAGCCCCTCCAAAATTCGCATACACATGCATAATCCTCATCCGTGCGTCACAAACATACTGCACGTTGAGGCTATGAAAATGTTTGCAATTTCTGAAGGGCAAGTCATCAATTGGAGCACGCAGCGCAATGTGGGTACAATCTATGGCTCCCAAGACATTGGGCAATTGAGCAATATCAAAGAATTCCCGCTTCAGGCGCCTCCAATCACCATCATTCTGTGGGAATCCTATGTATTGCTTACTGATACGTACCATGGCGTCCAGAAAGTTATCAAACACCACAGAGAATGTACCTTGAGCCAGGCCATGCATGTACAGTTCTCCGGATTGAAAACTCCCGGAGGCCAGGACGTATAGACAGCTTAGCATCTTACTCATGGGGGGAACAGCAGTCCTTATTTGTATACGTGGCTCCAAATGAGGTTTAAGAAGCTCGTAAAGGCCAATGAGCTGTTCGCGATCGAGCCGATACTTATCAAAAACCTCAAAGTCGCTCATGTTTTCCAAGGTGGGTCTCACCCTGTAGACAGGAGGACCTCGAACCAGACGACCCCTTCGTCTCGGTCTGAGCCGCCGAGGCTGCCTGATTCGACCAACAGCTAGTTCGCCAATAGCAGCACCAGCAGTGTCTACCATGTCATCGTCATCCATCTTTCAAAACAGCGTAACAAGGTAAGCACTTGATCTGATGTGGATCACAAGTGATGCTTTGGCCATGTTGTTTGGGGGATTTATAGTACGATTAGTCCAATGGTAGTGAGTTTGTAATGATTGCTGATTGTATTCACTTGTTTGTATGTGAGCGGCGCGAATGCTTTCACAGTGGGCGTTTTTTTGTTGTTTGCTGAAATGTTGTTTTCCGCCAATGAATCTCAATATGAAAGTGTCAAATATCACACATACAGTGCATGTTTGTAATGTTTGTTCATATGCGTAATCAATATTTCTTAAACGCGATCTTATAGTAACAAGCACACGTCCAGGCTAACATGAATGAAAGTGCATAGTTGTGTATAATGTGCATCGAATGTGATCGATCAATGTTGCTGCAATATTGTTTGTAAACGATAAAGTAACATCTGCCATCTGTAGGATTGTATATATAAGTGATTGCCGAGCTGTCAATACTGTATGCGTCCCTTTAAAATCGCAATAATAATTCAGAACTTCCCGTATGCCATCTGTAGTATTGTATATATAAGTGATTGCTGAGCTGTCATTATTGTACGCGTCCCTTTCAAATCGCAATAATAATTCAGAACTTCCCGTATGCCATCTGTAGTATTGTATATATAAGTGATTGCCGAGCTGTCAATATTGTACGCGTCCCTTTCAAATCGCAATAATAATTCCGAACTTCCCGTCTGCCATCTGTAGTATTATATATATAAGTGATTGCCGAGATGTGAATATTGTATGCGTCCCTTTCAAATCGCAATAATAATTCAGAACTTCCAGCTGTCATCTGTAGTATTGTATATATAAGTGATTGCCGAGCTGTCAATATTGTATGCGTCCCTTTCAAATGGCACTAATACTGAATAACTTCCGGCTGTCATCTGTAGTATTGTATATATAAGTGATTGCCGAGCAGTCAATATTGTATGCGTCCCTTTCAAATCGCACTAATACTGAATAACTTCCGGCTGTCATCTGTAGTATTGTATATATAAGTGATTGCCGAGCTGTCAATATTGTACGCGTCCCTTTCAAATCGCAATAATAATTCCGAACTTCCCGTCTGCCATCTGTAGTATTGTATATATAAGTGATTTTAGATCTGACAATATTGTATGCGTCCCATAAAAATTGCACTAATACTGAATAACTTCCGGCTGCCATCTGTAGTATTATATATATAATTGATTTGCGATCTGACAATATTTCTTAATTGTCCCATTGAAATCTCCATAATAATGCTGTTCAAAAGTGTGGTTTACGTATATGTTGTATTGTAGTATTGAGTGTTAAAGTTCCTAAAGGGGCGGTACAGTGGTGAATCTGTGATGTGTATGGTTGAATCTTCTAATGACGTCATGATATTCTTAACCTGCCTATGTAGTTCTGAAATCCTCATTGTGTTGTTGTATTGTGCTACATTGTTATTGTGTGCTGAATAAAATCTAAATGTGTGCTTTGTGGTTGCGTGATGGGTGATGCGTGTTATGTACATGTACGTATATATTGTGATTGTGTCCCACATATGCTGACTTCTATATAGCGGTCTGGCATTGTTGTTCCTTCCCATAAAGTGACATCTGTAATCTGGTGTAATGATGTTTTTGTTGTAGGTAATTCCTAATGGTTTATTGTGATGGAATCATGATGTTAAAAGTACAGTCAAATCCATATGTTGTGTTTTGTGATTCCTGTAGAGAATGTAATGTGTTTGTCCCCCATCATTTGAATGCACATGTATGAGTGAATGTTAAAAGTAATATATGTGCATCCATGAGTGATCATGTGTTAAGCCTATGTAGATATGCAGTTGCTGCAAGCATATGAGTTGAATAACATAAATGCAATAATAAAGGTAAATGAGAGGTGTTTCCCATTGTGTACTGTTTGTGAATCCAGAAATGTTTAGTGAATTTTATTTTAATTTTAAATGTAATTTTATTGAAATAATAATGTGTTACTAGTGATGTGGATTTGTAGTTGATGTAATCTAAAAGTGTGAAACAATTTTATGGTGTTGTGAATATTCAATAATTAAAAACCATAAGTCCACCATAGGGAAATAGTCATTTCTTAATCTATTTATCATAGCTGGGTCTAACGCATGAAATCATGTCTTTTCTAGCGCTGGTATTTGGAGTTTTTCAGTCTACGCTATTTGCGTGCGTTAGGGAAATGAGGGTTTCGCGTGCACGAGCACGTCTTCCCAATAGAAGTCAATGGGGGCTCTAAAGATTTCTAAAAAAAATTTCTAAGACTGGTTTTCCTCGTAAAGTGAGTGACGTCATGAGCTTGTGTGAAAAAGTAACTAAATCGTGTTATTTTTGTAATAAATAAATATTTTGTGTATGTCATGTGGTGTATATTGTTTGTATGCATCGATGAGTGTATGTTTGTGATAATGTTATTAGTTAGATGTAGGTATATGAGGGTCTTTTCCCGTATGTCCATGTAAGTCAATGGGAAAATGGATTTGTGTTGATTTTTTTCAAACACCCGAGATCTCGCAACTTTAATCCTTTGTATTTTGCAGAAAAAATATTAAATATGAAAAATAAATATAGTGTCGTGTTTGTATGAGTGTAAGTGTAGTTTGTGTAATATTTTTAATTTGATTAGTGGAATTTAATTTTGTCGGTATATGTTTACTACTGGGTCTGAGGTGGCGGTAGAAATGTGAGCGTTAGGTGTTTTTTGAGTGGCGGTAAATAAACTCGAAATACCGGAGTGCGTAAGAAACCCGCGTTAGGAGCCTCTAACGCTGGTTTTCACGGCTAACGCCGAACTCCAAATCTAGGCCCAAGTTATTAACCCTTATTTCGCCGCTCCCCTATATTGCCGACAGTAATAAAGTTATTAACCCCATAACCTCTGGCCTCCCACTAAATAAACCTATTAATCCCTAAACCTCCGGCCCCCCACATTGACGCTACTAAACAAACCTATTAACCCTTAAACCGCCAGCCCCTCCACATTACAAAACACTAAATTAAACTATTACCCCCTAAACATAACACCCCCTAACTTTAAATTAAAGTTACTATATAACTATCTTAAAATTAATAAAAACTTACCTGTGGGAGGCCGGAGGTTTAGGGGTTAATAACTTTATTATAGTGGCGGCGATGTCAGGGAGCAGCGGATTAGGGGTTAATACATTTAAATAGTGTTGGCAATGTGGGTGGGTGGCAGATTAGGGGTTATTAGGTTTATTTAATAGTCACAATGTGGGTGGGCGGCAGATTAGGGGTTAATAGGATTAATATAGTGTTTGCGATGAGGGAGGGTGGCGGTTTAGGGGTTAATAAGTAGTTTATGGGTGTTAGTGTACTTTGTAACAGTTTAGTTATGAGTTTTGTCAAACATTTTTGTTTTGCAAAATCCATAACTACTACTCTTAGTTGGCGATATGGATCGTGTCGTTATAGAGCACAGCGCAAGCTTTTTAGCCTCGACGCACAATCTGTAATACCGGCGCTATGAAAATCCCACACAAAAACGTTATTTTTTGAGCACGGAATGGACGTTGCGTTACAGGTTAAAATGCTTGTGGTAAAGCTATACCGACACGACTTGTAATATGCGTTCCTGGCCATTTTGCTGTAAAAAGTAATGAATTATATATATATATATACACACCCGATTTATAGGGTATATATAATACAATAATATATAAAATAGGGGCGCTATCTATATATGCCAAATATCTAAATATACCAAGATAGTGATATCACAGTTCACAGTATATTACATTTACATAGGCATACACACATATATGTAGATGGTTACAGAATAAAAAAGGAAAAAAGAACCTGTATAGTTGATAATATCAAAATAAACAGATCAGAGTCCAAATAAACTCTAACAAAATCCCCAATGACTATGTGTGTAAGGCAGCTCTCCTCGATGTACAAGGCCGTCCACAACGAATCAATCTATAAAGAAGCAGAGAAGGCGCCACATAGCATAATTCCGTATGGTATACCAAATATTATATTGCAGCTCAATTGCACTCACGTGTAGGAAAGCACCAAGATGTGGTGCTGGCTAGGCAGACCGGAACCTCAGAGTTGCCCGGTAAACTCTCCTCTCAGGCTAAAGCTTCCAGCAGCCAGGTTAGTAGTCACCAACAAAGGTAAGGTGTGTGGGTGTCAGGAAGGCCCTTTGATTCCTCAGGGAATTGGAGGCTTACTCCAAGCAGGGATATCCAAATAAATAGCAAAGTAGCAAGTATGTATCAATAAAAGTGTTTATTATAACACATTAAAACCACAGCTACGCGTTTCTCAGTATCATGTACTGTTTCCTCAGGCTGATTCAGCCTGAGGAAACAGTACATGATACTGAGAAACGCGTAGCTGTGGTTTTAATGTGTTATAATAAACACTTTTATTGATACATACTTGCTACTTTGCTATTTATTTGGATATCCCTGCTTGGAGTAAGCCTCCAATTCCCTGAGGAATCAAAGGGCCTTCCTGACACCCACACACCTTACCTTTGTTGGTGACTACTAACCTGGCTGCTGGAAGCTTTAGCCTGAGAGGAGAGTTTACCGGGCAACTCTGAGGTTCCGGTCTGCCTAGCCAGCACCACATCTTGGTGCTTTCCTACACGTGAGTGCAATTGAGCTGCAATATAATATTTGGTATACCATACGGAATTATGCTATGTGGCGCCTTCTCTGCTTCTTTATAGATTGCTGTAAAAAGTAGTTTAGTTTTTACTTGTGTCCATTTAACTCTTCACTTCACTATACACAGAAAGGCTGAAAAAACATAACTCTTTATACACTTCATTTTTCTAACTGATTAATATTTTGGTGACATTTCCCTTTAAGCCTGCTTAACACTTGACATCATCCTTAAATTCAGGTTAACATCTGGACTGTCATTTAATAATCCATCTGGAAAACATAAAATAACAGGATTAACATTTTAGGAAGTTACTCATTTTGGGTCACGGAGTTATATTACCAGGTCATTCATTTATAAAGAAAATGACAGAATATATTTGATATAATTTGCAATTTGTATACATTTTTTTAAAATTAATTTTAAGAGAATAGATATTTTTTATTAACAAAAAATCTTGCTACTTTTAATCAGTAACATAATAATCCTGTCACACAGAATTCAGATTCCAATTTTACAGCTAATTGTTTCAGAAAGTAAATAAAATAAAGAAAACCAAATAATTCTTAAAGGAAGAATAAATATCCAACAAATTTCAATAGTAAATAAAACAGCAGTATAATAGAAAAAAGACAATATTGTAATATATTTACTGTCATGCAAATAATCACAAAAAAATTTGCTACAAATTAGCAATAAAAAAAGTGGGGTATATTAAAGGGACATAAAACCCAAAAGTTTTCTTTCATGATTCAGATAGAAGATGCAATTTTAAACACTTTTACATAATTACTTCTATTATCAAATTGTCTTCGTTGTTGTGTTACCTTTTGTTGAAAAGCAGGAAAGTATGTTCAGAAGTGTAAAGCAAATTAGGGTAGGAGTTAAAGGATGATAGTGTCGGGCAAAAAAAAGAAAAATGGAGTAGCTCTCTGCAGTTCTACTCAAAATACAGGTATAATTATAGAAAACAGATCTTTTGCGCTTAAAGGACCAGTCAACACAGTAGATTTGCATAATCAACAAATGCAAGATAACAAGACAATGCAATAGCACTTAGTCTGAACTTCAAATGAGCAGTAGATTTTTTTGAAAATTTTAAGTTATGTCTATTTCCACTCCCCCGTACCATGTGACATCCATCAGCCAATCACAAATGCATACACGTACCATGTGACAGCCATCAGCCAATCACAAATGCATACACGTTTTATACTGTGAATTCTTGCACATGCTCAGTAGGAGCTGGTGACTCAAAAAGTTAAAATCTAAAAAGACTGCACATTTTGTCAATGGAAGTAAATTGGAAAGTTGTTTAAAATTGCATGCTTTATCTGAATCATGTATGTTAAATTTTGACTTGAGTGCCCCTTTAAAGGGACATTAAGTCCAAAAAATGTCTTTCATGATTCAGATTGAGCATACAATTGTAAGCAACATTCAAATTTACTTATATAATCTAATTTGCTTCATTCTTTAGATATCCTTTGTTAAAGAAATAACAATGCACATGGCTGAGCCAATCACATAAGGGAAATATGTGCAGCCACCAATCAGAAGCTACTGAGCCTATCTAGATATTCTTTTCAGGAAATAATATCAAGAGAATGAAGCAAATTAGATGATGGAAGTAAATTAGAAAGTTGTTTAAAATGGTATTCTCTATCTGAATCATGAAAGAAAAAATTTGGGTTTAATGTCCCTTTAAACAGCTAGACACTTTCACACTGGAGTAATGCTGACTAACTATGATAAGTGGTGTGTTTAAAACGTATAATAAAGTTACACTCTCTTCACTTCCAGGCAATAATGAAAAAACTCTCTTCACTTAAAGGGCCACTGTAAGTAAATATTTTCTATGCCTGTTACTAACTAACTACCCCAAATACGCTTTTTATCAATAGCATTTCATTAACAAATCTCTACCGTATATCAGAAATCTTGTCTGCAAATTTCATTGTTTTCCAAACCCACTCCGTGGGTATCCTTTGCTCTGTACCAATTCGTTTACAATACCTAGGTTTCAAAATGGCGCTTTAAACACAAAGTTTTTGGTTTAAGTATTTTGAACATGCAGTGCTGAAAATAGTGGGCAGGATAACGTGACATCATCGGGGAATAAAAGATATAACTTTTAGAACGTTATGAAACTTCGTTTTGGAGAAAATATAGGTCAGTAGGTTTTAATTAATGTTTATTAACTTTAATATGTTAGTTGTTTGGCTTAAAAATTATAACAGAAAGTAATCCTTTAATAAAAAACAAGAGGTTTTACTTAATTAGTACGATCAATTCCAATTACACATTAAAAATTAAACATAAAAAATTCAACATTAAAAACCACCGGTGGTGTAGGATCATTAAAACTTGTAGAATATCTTAGTACAATGATTAGCAATATAATATATAAAGTGCAATTATGCAACTAAATAAAGGGCATCTAATAAATGTGCAAGTAAGACAAAACGTGTCTCCACTATCTGTTTTTAACAAACAACAAGACGTATATAGAGCAGATAAAAAACACTCCTATTAGGAGAGAACAGTAAATGTCTTATTAAGTGTTTCTTTTGAGGCACCGTTATATATCTTTTTAGATGAGTTTCTTAGAACTCAAAATTTGGTAATGTTCCAAGTTAACAGGCTCCAGTCTGATCAGAGTGTGACAGAAAAATCTGTAGTACAATTCGATATCAGAGTATCTTCATGTGTACACCTTCCCTCCGTTCTTCACAGACCACTTACCTCTTTTTCCACTTTGGATGTTCGTTGTGCTGTGGTATAAATCTGTATTTGACAGACCACTTACCCACCTTCCTGTGTGATCTAGGTATTTAGTGAGAGCTCTCTTCTCCAGAGCGGTGCAGTGACTTAAGTTGGCATTCTCCTTGTGTCTTTCGTCGACTTCTTCCGGGTTCGTGACGTCACTTTTTCACGTGATCTCCTTACAGCAAATGGTGGTGCTTAGATTCATCAAGCAAACAACAGTGCGCTCTGTGTGTTAGATTTTCGGACCTTTGAGTACCATCGCCGCGTTTCAACCTCAGCCTTTATCGAGATACTTCTAGTGTGGTCCTTTACTTATTTTATAGGTGTTTCTTCATGAGTGGCTTTTTTGTCTGTGTGCATCAGGACGTTCTGAGGTTTGGTACTCGGTCTTGTCAGACATTGTCTTGTTCAGCAACTGAATTTGTCAGATCTTTACTGACAAACGCAGTGATGTGTATTGTACGTGATGATCACAGTAACAGGAGCATAAAACAACCGTATAGATTGCTGAGGCGGTAGCAGCTTGTTCCGTACAGAGGTAACTACAGGACGGCAGCGATGACACAGAGCGCTCTGTTGTTTGCTTGACGAATCTAAGCACCACCATTTGCTTTAAGGAGATCACGTGAAAAAGTGACGTCACGAACCCGGAAGAAGTCGACGAAAGACACGAGGAGAATGCCAACTTGAGTCACTGCACTGCTCTGGAGAAGACAGCTCTCACTAAATACCTAGATCACACAGGAAGGTGGGTAAGTGGTCTGTCAAATACAGATTTATACCACTGCACAACAAACATCCAAAGTGGAAAAAGAGGTAAGTGATCTGTGAAGAACGGAGGGAAGGTGTACAGTTGAAGATACTCTGATATCGAATTGTACTACAGATTTTTTTGTCACACTCTGATCAGACTGGAGCCTGTTAACTTGGAACCGTACCAAATTTTGAGTTCTAAGACCCTCATCTAAAAAGATATATAACGGAGCCTCAAAAGAGACACTTAATAAGACATTTACTGTTCTCTCCTAATAGGAGTGTTTTTTATCTGCTCTATATACGTCTTGTTGTTTGTTAAAAACAGACGGTGGAGACACGTTTTGTCTTACTCGCGCATGTATTAGATGCCCTTTATTTAGTTGCATAATTGCACTTTATATATTATATTGCTAATCATTGTACTAAGATATTCTATAAGTTTTAAAATTGGTATAATCCCACACCACCGGTGGTTTTTAATGTTGAATTTTTAATGTTGAAATTTTAATGTTGAATTTTTAATGTTGAATTTTTAATGTGTAATTGGAATTGATCGTACTAATAAAGTAAAACCTCTTGTTTTTTTTTTAAGTGAAGAGAGTTTCTTCATTATTGCCTCGAAGTGAAGAGAGTGTAACTTTATATGTTTTAAACACACCACTTATCATAGTTAGTCAGCATTACTCCAGTGTGAAAGTGTCTAGCTGTTTAAGCACAAAAGATCTGTTTTCTAGGTTCAGGAGTGTGCACAATTCTGCAGAACTATATGGCAGCTCCTCTCATGTAGTGATCCAGACATATGCACACTACCTATCTAAATATCTCTTCAACAAAGAATAACACGAGAACGACGCACATTTGATAATAGAAGTAAACTGGAAACGTTTTAAAGATTGTATTATCTATCTAAATCATGAAAGAAAAAAAAATTGGATTTCATGTCCCTTTAAATACAAATAAAAATGAATCATTTTCTTACATGAAACAAAGTACTGTATATATTCAAGTTTACAATATCCCCATCAATTTTGCCCAAGTAGATTTTATAACTGGTAAAAACTTTTTCTGAAACACAAAAAAAAAACAGGATCACAGAGAATAAATATGTGTAGTATTAAAATGTTAAATGCTGCAATCCTAAACCAATAATACCTCCACTGAGTATGTGCTCTTGAAAACGTTCTGCAGAAGAACAAAACACGTTGAGCAGTTAAAGGGATAGTAAACTCCAAAAATGTTGTTGTTTAATAAGAAAGATAATCTCTTTATTTACCATACCCCAGTTTTGCATAACCAACACTGTTATAGAAATATACTTTGTACCTCTGTGATTACCTTGTGTCTAAGCTTCTGCAAACTGCCTCCTTGTCTCAGATCTTTTGCCAGACTTGCATTTCAGGCAATTAGTGCTGACTCTCAAATAACTTCAAGTGCATGAGCACAATAATATCTATATGAAACACATGAACTAACACCCTCTAGCTGTGAAAAACTGTCAAATACAAAGTGGACTTCAAGGGCTTAGAAATTAGCATATGAGCCTACATAGGTTTAGCTTTCAACTAAAAATTACAACAGAACGAAGCAAATTTGAAGGTAAAAGTAAATTAGAAAGTTGTTTAAAATTAAATGCCCTATCTGAATCATGAAAGTTTAAATTGGACTTTACTATCCCTATAAGATCCTCACAGGCCACTGTACTCATCTAAACAGGTGGACTGATGGACTGGTTAACAGCTGAGCGGCTTTGAGGCAATCTGAAGGACGTTAAAAAGTAGGAGGAGTGGGTTTACGGACAAGTGAATACGACTTTGTGATAAACTGTTTTTCATTTTTTTTATGTACATCTCTGCCTATTGCTGCAGTTTGTACTTCATATACTTCCTTGAACGTTGTTTGTCTTTTTTCGTTTTTTTTTCAATGATACTCCGATTAGTTTTGGGAGCTATTTTAAAAAAGCTGCACTGGTTTCATCTACTTTTATCCTTCTGAAAGATGCATATACCATACTTACTTTTTACTTTGAAATAATAGACACTTAATTAAGGGATTGGATAACACATTGTATAACAAATCTACAAAGATATGGGCACACTCCTGAGCCTACCTCTTCAATTAAAGATATCAAGAGAACAAAACAAATTTGAGAACAGAAGTGAATTGGAAAGTTGTTTAAAATTACATGCTCTATCTGAATCATGAACGTTTAATTTTGACTTTACTGTCCCTTAAATGTGTACTCCAAAACACTTATCTCAAAGTCTTCCTTAATAACGTACTGTTTTTTTCTGTGATGTCTGAGGATCATCAGAACATCAGAAATATATTGTCAATAGATAACAACCTAGCACAGCACAGGGGACAACGTGCACAGCGTTGGCCATCAATAAATAAATATACATGTATATGCTTATATAGAGACAAAAAGAAAAACGAGCGCAGCCACGACTCAAGGTAAAAGTTTTAATGCTTCCAAATTGTGCATACACACATATTGCACTTACAAGAGCTTAGATAAAAACAGGCGCCTCAAAGTGGTAGATCATTTAGGATTATCCTGTCCTGGTTCAGCTGTGGCTTTTACACCTTCCTTGTGATCGAGCTTTCTCCGGTATACACAGTCCGTTATTGATCGTCCCACAGACAAGCTTTTTATTCCCTTAGTTCTTTGGTGACTACTGCCTTGTGCCTTTCTACGCGTTTCGTCTGACCTATGCAAACTTTCTCAAGACTTGCAAACAAGGTATGAAGTTTTTCGCGGGGGTCCATAGTTTAAATGCTGATAACTCCTCCCTATTCCTATATTGTAGGCCAATCATATGTCCAACTTTGTCCCACCCACCTCTGACCAAATACAGATTGGTGTGCCGTAAGAAAGATACAAAATTGCAAAGTTAAAATGGCTTGATACATTCGGCATTTATTCATTCAACTTAAATATACATTGTAAAAAATCATCACATAACCAAACCGCTTCCTAAATAAATTCTAATTTAAAATACTTAAAAAACAAACAAACTATGTACTCGTAAATACATTCATATATATATTGATAAACTAATACATTCATAAATTTATTCATTGGTGTACATAGGCTTTTAAAAATCTATTATATTTCATATTTAAAGGATGCTGCCATTTTGGAATGGCTTGCTTTTAGACTGGGTGCCCTTCATATTACCTATTCCTGCTATCATTCTAACTACAGATGTCTATCCTTACTCTATCTATGATTGTGAAACCATTCTCAGTTTCTAGTATGAGACTGCACATCAGATCATGAAAGCCTGGAGATCGAGGTCAATGTTCAACCCTTTAGGGGCCAGACTTTCTAATTGTTGTATCCATTTTGTCTCCTTCTTTCTCAAAGTTATAAGTCTCTGATGTGGATTTGACCCTGATGGCACTACTTCTAGAATACTAATTCGTAGGCTAGAGGGATCTTGCTTATGGTGGTATTTAAAGTGTTCAGACACACTGTGTGTTTTTAACCCTATCTCAATATTATGAATGTGTTCGTAACATCTTCTCTTAATTTTCCGTTTGGTCCTTCCCACATAGATCCTCCCACATTTACATGTAAGCCCGTAAATTACAAATGTGGATTGACAGGTACCCCTTGAGTTTATTGGTATTGATTTGGTGTGATTCCAATTATCCATAGAATCCCTATTACAGATAATGGGACACATGCAGCAGTTTTTCCTGCCACATCTAAATGTCCCTGGTTTTTTAGACACCCAATGTTGCAAGGTTCCTGGCTTGATATTTATCCCCATTTCTGGGCCCCTTAAAGTTTGCTTCAGAGTGGGAGACAGCGTTACATAATTGTTCAATCACACTAATCAAAATATTGATCAAATACAGAGAGAGTAAACTAACCAAATTAGAAAAAGAAATAAGTGAAGTCAATAAAAGATTAACAACATATGATACCATAGAGAAATGGGCTAAAATTAGAAATGACAACAATCAAAGAATCAGTAAAACGGAACAGGAGTTAATTGCATCTAAAACTTCCAAACTCAATTGAGATTTGGAAGACTATAAGAATGATAGAGTGTACAATTACAGTAAACCTAGATTTAATAAAAATTATAATAAATTAGGTAGTTATGTCAATGTGAACCATTCCCAACAAAAGAATGAAAGTAGGATGCAGGATAGTGTTAATGTTAACATTAGGGAAAACACACATGAACATTGTGAGAATAGATATGAAGGGGAACCTAGTAAACATGGAGGTAAAGGCACCAATCAGATTATACCCCCTAATCAGAGCTATAATAGAGATAACAAAGGAGCAAGACCCAAAGAGCAGCAATATGGGCATAATAATAACTCACAACATAATAACTACAAGTTAAAAAACTCTAATCCTCCACAAAAAATAGACAAAGTCAGACAGTATTACCAGGAAGAAAGGCAAGGAGAACCTTATGGGCAACAAAATAGATACGTTCACCATAATCAGCAGAATACTTCTAGGACAAATAATAGTCCCAGAATACATTATGAGTCCAGACCCAATGAAAGAAATGAGAGTCATTTTTTAGATCAAGGGACAGGACCCCGGGCCCCATGGAAATCGATAGGGGGATGGGAGGAACCAGCATTAATGAACAGGGAGAACAGGAAGAGACAGAGGGAAGGAAAAGACTGGGAACAAAACGAGGAAAGAGAGGTGGCCAACGAGCCAAAGAAACAGAGAAAAAAGCAATTGGTAGAGAAGGCCAAGGGAAATATAATCAATCTCTCAGACGTTAAATTGACGGATTTGGATATTCTATTACTCAATAAGGGATTAAAGTTTGCCCCCAAAAAGTTACCTAATAAATTTGAGATGTACATTGATTTACAAAAGTTCGTACGGAAACTTAATTTAAAGAGATACTATGCGAAAAATGTAAATCACTATAAAGTAGTAGAAATGAAAGATGTAGAGTCCAACAAATGGAGTAAAGAAGATGTAGAAGCCCTGAAAACGCTAAAACAGCTGGATACAGAAAAAATAGAATTAAGTAATCAAAATGCAAGAATGGAAGATCTTATGGATCTTAGTTTGCATGAAGATGAGGGGGAAATTATACACAGTAAATTCAAACGCCCCTCTTCCTTTAACCCCACCCATGCCCAAGGGGAACACATTCCAGTCTTTAATACACTACTAACAGAAGAGATAAATAGATATTTTGACTCAGGAAATCACAAGAAAAAATTTAAATTTAAAGATAATTTACGGAAAGATGAAAGAGAATCCCTTAATAAACTGAAAAACAATTATCAAGTGGTCATAAAGCAGGCGGATAAAGGTGGAGGGATTATAGTCCAAAAGAGAGAGGATTATTTGAGTGAAGCTAATCGACTCCTGCAAGATAAGAGTACATACATGGAATTAAAAAAGGATCCAACTATAGAATATAACAAAAACTTATTTAATATGTTGGTTGAGGCCAAGAAAGAGGGGATATTAAACAATGACGAGTTCAGTTACATCTATAATCCGCACCCTAAAATACCCATCTTCTATCATATCCCTAAGATCCACAAGGACCCAGTTAACCCCCCTGGCCGGCCTATAGTTTCCGGCATGGAATCAATCTCCAGCAATCTATCTACTTATATAGATCATTACATGCAACCAATGGTTAAAAATATCAAATCATATATTAAAGATACACCAGACGTAATAATAACACTAGAAGGGTCAAAATGGGAGGAGGATTACAGGTGGATTACGTGCGATGTAACAGCATTGTACACCAATATACCGCATGAGAAGGAACTTGAGGCATTTAAAAATATAGGGGCCAAGAGCGGAATGTCGGAAAAACATTTAGAATTCCTAAAAGATAGTGCAAAGTATATATTGTGTAACAACTATTTTAGCTTCAATGGGAAATTTTACAAACAAATCCAGGGGACAGCCATGGGTACCCCAATGGCACCGTCATATGCAAATATTTATATGTCCCAGTTTGAAGACCTTATGATTTGGGAGAATAACCCCTTCCTAGGAAGGATAATTAAATATTTAAGGTATATTGACGATATAATAATCATCTGGCAAGGGGACGATATAACAGCACATGAGTTTATTAGACACATGAACAATAATCAATATAATTTGAAGTTTACAAGCAAAATGTCCCAAGAAAAGATTGAATTCCTGGACATAGAATTTTTTGTTGATCAGGTGTCTAAATTAGTGAAGGTGAGAAATTATAGGAAACCCATGGACAATAATGGATTCCTAAACGCAAAAAGTGGCCATATGAATATGTGGAAAAGAAATATACCATATGGTCAATTCCGCAGAATTCGCAGGAATTGTACGAATTTGGAAGATTATAATCTTGAAGCTGATGTGTTAGAAAACAAATTTATTGAGAAGGATTATGATAGAGAGATCATTAGGGCAGCTAGAGATAAGAATGCGATATGCACAAGGGAGGAATTATTACAGTCCAAACCCAATCAATCACAGGAGCAAAATACATCAGATAAAAAGGTTAGGTTTATTACGACATACAATGAGGGGGCGGGGTTTCTCCAAAAAGTATTACATAAACATTGGGGGATATTAAAAGCGGACCCAGTCCTGAGAGGGGTAATAGAAGACAACCCAAATATAGTCTTTAAGAAAAATAAGAACTTGAAGAATATCTTAGCCCCATCCAAATTAAGGGGCCCAGAAATGGGGATAAATATCAAGCCAGGAACCTTGCAACATTGGGTGTCTAATAAACCAGGGACATTTAGATGTGGCAGGAAAAACTGCTGCATGTGTCCCATTATCTGTAATAGGGATTCTATGGATAATTGGAATCACACCAAATCAATACCAATAATCTCAAGGGGTACCTGTCAATCCACATTTGTAATTTACGGGCTTACATGTAAATGTGGGAGGATCTATGTGGGAAGGACCAAACGGAAAATTAAGAGAAGATGTTACGAACACATTCATAATATTGAGATAGGGTTAAAAACACACAGTGTGTCTGAACACTTTAAATACCACCATAAGCAAGATCCCTCTAGCCTACGAATTAGTATTCTAGAAGTAGTGCCATCAGGGTCAAATCCACATCAGAGACTTATAACTTTGAGAAAGAAGGAGACAAAATGGATACAACAATTAGAAAGTCTGGCCCCTAAAGGGTTGAACATTGACCTCGATCTCCAGGCTTTCATGCTCTGATGTGCAGTCTCATACTAGAAACTGAGAATGGTTTCACAATCATAGATAGAGTAAGGATAGACATCTGTAGTTAGAATGATAGCAGGAATAGGTAATATGAAGGGCACCCAGTCTAAAAACAAGCCATTCCAAAATGGCAGCATCCTTTAAATATGAAATATAATAGATTTTTAAAAGCCTATGTATACCAATGAATAAATTTATGAATGTATTAGTTTATCAATATATATATGAATGTATTTACGAGTACATAGTTTTTTTTTTTAAGTATTTTAAGTTAGAATTTATTTAGGAAGCGGTTTGGTTATGTGATGATTTTTTACAATGTATATTTAAGTTGAATGAATAAATGGATGTTAATTAATGAAATGTATACCGAATGTATCAAGCCGTTTTAACTTTGCAATTTTGTATCTTTCTTACGGCACACCAATCTGTATTTGGTCAGAGGTGGGTGGGACAAAGTTGGACATATGATTGGCCTACAAGATAGGAATAGGGAGGAGTTATCAGCATTTAAACTATGGACCCCCGCGAAAAACTTCATACCTTGTTTGCAAGTCTTGAGAAAGTTCGCATAGGTCGGACGAAACGCGTAGAAAGGCACAAGGCAGTAGTCACCAAAGAACTAAGGGAATAAAAAGCTTGTCTGTGGGACGATCAATAACGGACTGTGTATACCGGAGAAAGCTCGATCACAAGGAAGGTGTAAAAGCCACAGCTGAACCGGGACAGGATAATCCTAAATGATCTACCACTTTGAGGCGCCTGTTTTTATCTAAGCTCTTGTAAGTGCAATATGTGTGTATGCGCAATTTGGAAGCATTAAAACTTTTACCTTGAGTCGTGGCTGCGCTCGTTTTTCTTTTTGTCTCTATAGTGATTCCGTAGTCTGACACACTCCTTAGTGGTCAGTGAATTGTGCAGCAGCGCCACGCTCAAAACATAACGGAGGATACCGGGATCAAGGAAGGATCAAAAGATTTCTAAGAAAACGTTTTACCATACTCCGGGAGGCATAAAGGTACATGTAATCGGTATTGTCATACCTTGCAATATTCAGTGTGTACATTATTTAAGACTAGAAACAAAGTATTTATCGGTGTGACATTCTCATTTTAGGCATATGTAAATTTTAATCAGTGTTTTTTATATACAATTTAAAAACCTTTTACAAATAAAGTCATTTGAGTATTAAGATAATTTAGGTTACACTGAAGTAAATTGAAATATAATGGTTAGGGTAAGCGCTGTATGTTTAAGAATTAGTGTTTGTATATGCTTATATATACGCATTTTAACATATATATATATATATATATATAAAAGCATATGCATATATATTTATAGAGAAAACACAGTCTCCAATTGACGTCCAAGTAAAAGCACTTTAAAGGGACATAAAACACTAAAACAATGCTAGATAGAATGATGCAGTCAAAGAAAAGAGCCTGAGAATAACACGTAGATGTAGTTTTTAAAGTTTCATGAGCTGTTAAAATGTTGACATAATGTGGCATATCTATCAAGCTCCGTATGGAGTTTGATGCCCCGTGTTTCCGGCAAGTCTTCAGGCTCGCCAGAAACACAAGTTATGAAGCAGCGGTCTAAAGACCGCTGCTCCATAACCTGTTCACCTGCTCTGAGGTGGCGGACAGACATCGTCAGAAAGCAACACGATCGAATATGATTGGGTTGATTGACACCCCCTGCTAGCGGCCGATTGGCTGCGAATCTGCAGGGGGCGGCATTGCACCAGCAGTTCACCAGAACTGCTGGTGCAATAAAAAATGCTGAGAGCGTATATTGTCGGCATTTATCATGTCCGCTAGCACAATAATAATTCGGCCCCATTAAGTGTAAAGGTTTAGTGTCTATAAATCAATGGGAGCTGCCATGTTGTAACTTAGATTACCTTCTGTGGCCAATTAGGGACAGTTATAAATAGGTCACTAGAGTGTGCAGCCAATGGCTGTGTGGTATATAACAATGTTCTGCACTTTCATTTCTAACAGGAACTGAAAAGCTCACAATTTCAGAATGGAATTACAGGAAATGGGGGAAAAAAAATAATGAAATTGCATTGCAAACTTATATATATAAAATCTTTTTTTATTACCACCTCAAAGTGTTTAATGACCCAACATCCCCTCACTTTAACCCCTTATAACTGCTTTGTGCATTATTATTATAATTTTTTTTTAAAAAAAGATGCTCATATTTATATTTATTTTAGTGTACTGTCCTCTTTATTTTGGGGGCAATTGGGGCAACTTTTTATTTTTTAAGTTTGTGGTAGCATTAACCAGCCACTTGTAATGGCAGGTTAAGTAACATACATATGTAATCAGACAAATTTGCCCATTTATGGGCGCACGTTAAGATAACGCTCCACTCATAATCTGGCCCATTATTAAATATTAATATTGATTTAAAATGATTTTATTGTTTTTTAGGTATTTGTGTTTGTATATATATTTATACGTGTGTATATATATATATATATATATATATATATATATATATATATATATATATATATATATATGTGTGTGTGTGTGTGTGTGTGTGTTTATATTTGTATATATGTATGTATATACATATATACACATATAAATACATAAATACAAATGTATATATTTGTACTTTCCATCTCAAAATCTCTTTTTTAAAACAAAATATTGAGTCCAATAACAATAATTTTCTTACATGGTTCAGTATTGAACTAACACAGCTGCTCACAGTCACATATTTAAGTTTAAAAAAAATAAATAGAAATGGTCTTGCATGTCTGTGCAAATATATATTTTAATTATGTTACAAAACCACAGTGGTTTATCTGATCAATAATCTTCACATTCATTTTTGAACATGAAACATCTAAGGGATACAATGAGGAATTTTCATCATCAAAACTGCAGGTGTTCATGTAGTCAATCAGCTAACTCAGTCAGATACTGGATCATGCCGTCCTTGGTATTTTCACAATAAAGAAAAAGGAGGTATCCATGAGAGATTTAGCCATCATGACATGTACTGAAAGTTAATGAGTGGAATAATAAATCCTCTTTAGGAAATGAAAATTGATCAGGCCAGGCAGCATGTGCAAGCTGTTAATCCCTTCTAACATATCCTATAAGAATTTGAAAAGAAAAAAACTGCTAATTTTAAACGTTTTTTGAAATAAATACTTATTAGCAATTAGCATGATTAAGGGTGTATAACCCAAAACGTGTCTTGTTTTTCTTTTGTGCTTTACTGAAATATGCCTGAATATAGAAAAGTTTTCTTCATTCATTTGGTGCTGTAGAGATTGTCTCTTTTGATATTAGCAATTAGAAGATAATAGAAAACATAACAAAGTACTATGTTTTTTTTTCTGAACAATCTAAGTAAACCTAGATATAACACTGTTTATTATTTACTTTATTACTTTATTTTAGTAGGAATATGATTATTAATATTATTTTCCTCCTCATCTTTTATATGCCAGTGTATCATTTATAATTCTAAACATGTGCTTAATGATTACAAGATTAATGATAAAACAAATTTATTTTATATTGGTAAATGATTATAATCATAGAGATATATTGCATATCTGGGGGTACAGACTGTCCATACCCACCAGCTTTTAACACTGTATTGTTTGATTTTATATGGTTTTAATAAATCAGTTTATAAACTACAACAGTGTTTACAAGCCCTTATTGCCAGGTCCACATATGTGTTGGGCCTACTGTTTGGTTCATCGCTGTGAGTGTGTTTGAGCTGTCCCTGGACTACGTGCAGCTGTTGGGAGGAGGTGAGCAGACACACCTTTATACTGCCAGCCTGTGTCTACCAGCACATAAGAATGCTCTATGGAAATGTGAGTACCCTGTGTTTGACATTTTCTATCTGATTGGCCTATTTGGTGACTGATGCACCCATGAGGCGCCTCTTATATTTGCTAGATGCTGTTGTTTTATTCCACTACATTTGTGTGAATAGGAGTGCAGCCTCTGTGATCCTGAAATTGCTACAGGAAATGTAACCCCTGATGAATTGACAATATATGGGAATTCAGTATATCCTGTGACTAGCGTTATTGTTGTGTATCATTATCTGTATATACTTTGTTTCACCTTGTATGTTTTATGTATTCTATCATTAAGCGCCCCCTATAGAGCCATTTTTATAGTTCTTGTTGAATTATAATCATAGAGATACATTACTGATTATATTAACTTACAATAGTGGTTTGTTTAAAAAAAACAAAACTATAATTCACTCTGAAAAAGGTCATTTGAATCAGGTGAATCTACCAGACTCATAAATAGATAAATGTATAAGCTGGAGGCGTGATAAACATGTCTGAGAAGCCACATTTTTTAAAATAATATCAGTGTCAGAGATTTTTTTTTATATAGCAATGAATTACTGTATCAAGCCATTTGTAGTTTCCTCTAAGTGTAGGGTTGTCATATTGCCGCTTTAAGAGTGTAACACATATGAAAAATACATATGTCAGGGTTCTTATAAGGGAACATTACCCTAACATTTCCTGAAATTTGTAATTATCATGTGTCCTCACTTAAAGCAGTAATATGGCAACCCTATCTAAATGGAATGTCTAGTTTAAAAATATACCATTGTCTTGTGTATACTTCCTCACTTCGGCTAGAATGTCAAAAAAGTTTTTTTTTTTTGCCAGTTTGTATTATACTGATTATATATCACAGACAAATATGTTTCTAAATCAGTTGAATAAATAAAAGGATGTAGGAAATACATAATTACTGTTAAAGGTAAAGTAAGTGTAGAGCCAAATAGGCTTGCAGCGTAATAAGGGTTATGGCTAGCATGGAGAGTGAAGATGGGGGGGGCAGTCACTGGGGATGGGGTGGCTTACCTTTCTTAAGCTGGTGTCTGCAGTTCCTGTTCCTCTTTGATCCTGGACAAGAAGCTGTCAAGTTGATTCTTCTTCTCTCCAGCTTCAATCCTTCTGTTCATCATAAGACGTCCAAGGTGATCTTCTGCTCCACCCCTGAGATTTAGAGAGGGAAATATTCCTGTTACTCGGCGTAGATTACAGGAACAGCAGCTAAGTATCAATGAATCTGAGGAATTTATTCCTCCCTCTCAAATCATTGTGGAAACCCCCCCTCTCTCCCCTCTGTTCAGGGCCCTGTTCAGATACCTGCTTCCACACCTAGACCCCAGTCATTACTATGGCAGATATTCACCCTCCTTCATCTATCCTGCTTCCCAGCCCAACTACTGTGGTTCCTGAGTCCCAGGATGATTCTCCTATAACCATAGGAGGGGGGAGACTAATCTACCATCCACAGCTCCCATAGGCCATAATCACAACCCCAGCTGCTTTTCCCTTTTGAATATGTTTGCTACCCTCCCCCCTCCTGCGGCAGGTGCAGTAGCATCCCTGCTTTCCTCAATAGTGGTCGCTATTTCATCTGGCCATCCTATACCAAATTTAAATCCTGCTGCTCAGCAGGCAATTCTTTATCTCCTAGTTACATAGTTTTGGTGCCAGAACCGCCATTTTTACATTCTCCCACGAGGCCTGCTAGTGTGGACTCCCTGATACTTGCCCCTCCCCCTGGCAATCCTATTGCCGGCGCCGATACAGTGGCCCCTCCCGTGACCTCTTTCCCCCTGGCCCTACACTAGGCCCCATGTTTGATACTTATTTCCCTCAATGCCTAGGGTGCTTTCACCAGGTAAGCGCATCCTTTGCTTCTTCTCCTGGCCACTTTCCTGCTGCGCATCCGACCGTGCCTGTTCTCCCGTCACTTCCAGCCGTGTGTAACGTCACTTCCAGTGACGTCACCGATACACCCACAGGCACACAAGGTTGTCTGGCAATCAGACACGGCTTTCAGGCAGGTGAGCACCATAAGCGGGTAACACAAAGAACTTTAGTACACCAGCGAGTCAGACATAGCGCTTAGGTTAAAAAGTCAAAATTTTATTCGTTACATATAAAATATCCTTAAAATCCACAATTTAGTCACAGCTCGTCCCCTTAGCTGTCTAACGCGTTTCGGCCCCCCTGGCCTTATTCATAGACATAAAAATACATTATAAATTCCCTCCTTATATACAAGATAGCCAAAATGGCTCCTGGGATTTGCTGTGATTTCATTTGCCCGGATATTGATTGCTCTATTTAAAACACTTGTGTAGGATTAACCTTTTCACTTCCAGCTATCAAAAGAATTGCTATCTATTAATTATTATTAATAATTTAAATTAAATTTACATATATTTGCCTACAGAGGATACTCTTGTATTGCTTCTGACAGTTTAATCCTGTATCCAAACTGTATGTATTCACATTAAGTTTCAATTTCGAAATCTAGTTATTTAATGTGATATATATTTCATTTAGAAATAGATTAGCTTTACTTGCTTTTCTAATGTGCTGGTCATCATTTTCAAAACGTTTATGAATGTTTAGGGAGTAAGACACTAATAACTTAAGCTCATATAAATTCTTCACTCATTTAAATCCTTATCTATAATAGACAGTTAGCTAGCAGATTTAAAAAAATATATATTTACATAGCTGCTCAAATGATGATGCTTAGCAATGCAATTTTAATCCCAAAATATGTTGGACTAGCTTGTTAATGTCTATTATATTCTACTGGTTAAAGAGCTTAAAAGTAGTGAGCGACATTTTCCAGTAGCCTGACAGTAATAAAATAGGACCCTTATTAGTATTAAAGGACAACGCATAGCCATATCATTGTTGGATCAAATATCCATCTCCAATACTAACACAGTAGAACTCTATTCTGTTATTTGAGAAAGATCAAATTTGGGAATTATATTTAATTTCTTTTCCAGAAATTAATGACATCCCCCTCAATATTCAAGCCCAGAGGCCGCCTAGTCGGTCGCCGGAGGGGGCTGGCTGGGTCTCGCCAAGGTTTTGGGGCTTATAAAGTAGGCGGTTGTGTATCTTCTTTACAGGGAAATGTGGCGCAATTGAATGAGGGGAATGTGAGGATGACTGGCGGTAGTGAAGGAGTTACTATGGCCATTAATACAATCGATACTAGCAGAGCAGGGTCATTTAATATTGGTATGAACCATGGCAATTTTGATCATAATGTTAATGCTGAGGTGAATGTGAATGTGCCCATGCAGAACATGAATGTGCTATTGCAGAATGTTAGCATGCAAGGCGTTAATGCTAGTAATGTTAGCATGCAAAATGTTGATGCTATGAATGTGCACAGTCAGAATTTTAATATGCTAAACTTTAATGTTACAAATGTGCCCATACAGAATGTTTCCATGCCAAATGTTGATGCTATCAATGTGCTCATGCAGAATGTTAACATGCCAAACGTTAGTGCTACAAATGTGCCTATGCAGCATGTTTCCATGCCAAATGTTGATGCAATGAATGTGCACAGGCAGAATGTTAACATTTCAAACGTTAATACTATTAATGTGCCCATGCAAAATATTAATGTTTAGAGTGTGGATGTGCAAAGGGGTGCAAATGTGCAAACTGCAGTGACTAATAATAGAAGAGAGCAAGCAATCCCTGTCAGTATGTCTGGGTCAGAATTGGGGGTCCATGCCCATCTTGGAATGCCTCCACAAGGGGTGGGGAATGTTTGTGAGCAGGGTGTGGGTAGGCCCCCTCAGGCCACACCTGGATTTCCTCTGGCTTCAGGGCAAAGTGCTTGCGATTTATTTCTGTTTTGCAGGAGGTTTAATCAGGAAAGCAGATTCCCTCTGCCACCCCATCCCCAGTGACTGCCACCCCATCACCGGTAATTGCGGCTCATTACCACCATTGCCAGCTATGCCATCTTCATCTTCGGCTGGAAATATGAATACTGGAAGACCCGTCCCGGTCCCGGTCCCCATGGCCTTACAGACCCCTCCTGTGGGGGCAGCAGTGTCGGCAGAAGTACCCTCTACATCTTCCGCTGGGAACGGTGAGTTGCCTGCATCTAAACACCCTAGGGAACACTTATCAGACTCTTCCACCACAGACTCTGACTTAGATAGCGAAACGACGTTAGGTTTAAAATCCAAAGGTCAGAAGCACATGTATAAAATGCTTAAGCAAATGAAGTCAGGTCAGCTACAGAAAGATCAGAGGGTGGAGGTAGCGGCTCCGTTAGTTCAAGGGCAGTCACAGGCAGCCTCAGTGGTGTTTAACCAAAAAGTAGCTTTAGTGGGTGACACTTTATCTTGCCCCATTTTTTCGCTTCATGGTCACCTGAAGCAAAAGATAGTTAGGAGAATTCAGGAGGGCCTGTGATGAGAGTGGGAAGTGATATCACCAGATTGGGGGCGGGGCTTAGGTCCGTTTGTCTGTGTCGCAGTTACTTAGTGAAATCAATGCTACCAGATGTGTGTTTCCATGCTCTACAATAAAATAGAGTTGCACCATCTTTGCTGTGTCCTGCATGTGTCCTGCATCTCATGACATGTTGTCAGAAGTTCTTGCCTGCGCTTCTGTTTCCTGATCGATGACAATGTCAAAGTTTACCCCACCTGAGCCTTTTGATTTCTCTCAGCCTGCAGCTTGGCCCCCATGGCGTCAGCGGTTTCAGCGTTTCAGGATTGCTTCCAAGCTGGACAAGGAGAGTGGTGAAGTACAAGTTAATTCTCTTTTATACTCTATGGGGAAAGATGTGGAGCCAGTGTTCAATGCCTTTACTTTCCAAGAAGGGGAAGAATTTGACTTTGAAATAGTTATGAATAAACTCAGTTCCCACTTTGTGCCCAAAAGAAATGTGATTCATGAGAGAGCTTGTTTTCACAAAAGTGCTCAGCGTGTGGGAGAATCTGTGGAGTCATTTGTGCGCAGCCTGTATGAACTAGCTGAATTCTGTGAGTTTGGTGTTGCTAAAGAAAAGCAAATCAGAGACAGAACAGTCATAGGAAATGCAGATGCTGAAGTCTCACTGAAGCTACAGTTCGAGTCTGATTTAACATTAGATGGGGCTATTAGGATGGCCCGCCAGAGTGAACTGGTGAAAAAGCAAAGTGCTGATCTGAGGTCTGAGAGTATTGTCGATGAAGTGCAGCAGTTCAGGAGAGCTGCTAGTGAAAGGCACAGTGTGAGCGGTAGACCAAGGGCAGCAGATAGGCCCAGAAGTGGATGGGCGCAGCATGCCAGATGCACACGGTGCAACCGTACCCATGATTAAAGTGTCATATGCCCTGCTAAAGACAAAAGATGTAGAAAATGTAACAGGATGGGCAATTTTGAAGTGGTCTGTAAGACTGAATATATTAAGGAGATGCAGGTGAATATCGACCAGGAGGGTCAAGAAGTGTCCTGTGGTTTGGGCCTAGTAGACATAGTGAATGAGATCTCATAAGATACGTTTGGTGAATTGGGCCTACTGAATTGCAACACAGTCCGAATATCACTTAAAGGTGACGCAGTCCCATACAGCATTACTACTCCCCGTAGAATTCCGTTCCCACTCATGCCTCAAGTGGAGAAGGAGCTTCTGCATATGAAGAATATGGGGGTTATTGAAGAGGTTGTTGAAGCAACTGACTGGTGTGCCCCCATTGTGCCTGTTGCGAAGAAAATCGGGAAGGTACGCATATGCATAGAATTGAAAAGGCTGAATGAGGCAGTGAAGAGAGATATGTGCTGACGACACTTGAAGACATAGCTCCGAAATTGGCTGGGGCGAAGTTCTTCTCTACATTGGATGCTTCTAGCGGCTTCTGGCAGATACCTCTAGATCCAAAGTGCCGCAAACTGACTGCCTTCATTACACCAGTAGGTCAGTTTTGCTTTTGCAGACTCCCCTTCGGGATATCCTCTGCTCCTGAAATCTTCCAAAGAGAAATTAGTTCTCTCCTAAGAGACCACGTGGGCACGTCTGTCGTCATGGACGACATTTTAGTGTATGGGTCTATATTGGAGGAACATGATCAACGATTGAGCTGTGTGTTGCAGACTATCAGAGAGTCCAGGCTGAAGCTAAACAAAGAGAAATGCCATTTTAGGAAAGCTGAGTTATGTTACTTTGTGCATATCATCAATGGGGATGGCATCAAGCCAGACCCTGAGAAAATGTGTGCTATTGAACAGATGAAAAGTCCTTCTGATGTACACGAGCTGAGACAAATATTGGGCCTCGCAAATTATGCGGGCAGGTTCCTTCCAGATTTATCCACAATACTACACCCTATCACAGAGTTGCTAAAGAAAGATGTTGCCTGGGTCTGGGGACCTTCACAGGAAGAATCTTTTATGCAGGTCAAGTCCCTGCTGGGGTCTGCCCCAGTGTTGGGGTTCTACGACCCTTCCAAAAAGACTGTGGTTAATGCTGATGCGAGCAGTTATGGATTAGGGGCCGCCCTCCTGCAGCTGAATGAAAACAAACTACAGCCCATCGCCTACTGTTCCCGCACACTGATGGCTGCTGAGTCAAAATACGCCCAAATTGAGAAAGAGTGCCTGGCTGCAGTTTTGGCCTGTGAGCGCTTTCAGCGTTACCTAGTGGGTTTAGAGAAATTTAGTCTGGAGACTGATCATAAACCGCTAGTTCCTCTAATCAACTCCTATAATATTGACAAAACACCCCTAAGATGCCAAAGACTTCTAATGAGGCTGCTCAGGTTCAACGTTCAGGCAGTGCATGTGCCGGGGAAACAACTGGTTGTGGCAGATACACTGTCCAGGCTCCTGCTGGCTGCTGCTGAAGAGTCTTCAATGGAATCGATTGTGAAAGTGTATGTAGATTCAGTTCTGGCCTCTAAGACCATTTTCTTCAGGGAAACTAGAACAAATAAAGAAAGAGACATATTTAGATACAGACCTTCAAGAAGTTACAAAGAACATAAAAGAAGGTTGGCCCGAGAGTCGGGCAGCCTGGATGTCTTTAAGTTCTTACCAGTCAGAGAGGTCGCAACTCACTGAGCTGGATGGGTTGGTGCTGTTCCAGGACCGCATTCTGATTCCTGTCAGCATGAGGCAGGAGATGTTAAACAGGATTCACGATGGATACTTAAGCATAAAAAAGTGCAGAGAAAGGGCAGCTATGGCAGTATGGTGGCCTGGGATCAGTTCCGACATTGCAAGTCATGTGTCTAAATGTGCCTTTTGCCAGGAACGCTGGCCTACTCAGAGAAGGGAGCCCTTGATTTCTACTCTGCTGCCTGCAGGCCCATGGCAGAAAATAGCTGCTGATTTGTGCGAATTGCACAGGAAAAAGTTCCTAGTCGTGATCGACTACTATTCCAGGTATTTGCAAATTGCACCTTTGAATGAAATCACAAGTCAAGCAGTTATCACTCCTCTCAAGAGCTTGTTCGCCCGGTGGGGCATACCAATGGAGTTACCCGCAGTCTAAAGGAATGGCTGAAAGGGCAGTTCAAACAACAAAATTAATTTTGAAGCAATCTGAGCCGTACCTGCCCCTCTTGTCCTATAGGGCGACTCCCATTCAAGCCACGGGTTTAGCCCGGCACAGCTGATTCTAGGATGCCAGATTCGCACCTCTGTGGGTGTCTTCCAGACAACTAGCTCTATTCCTCAGGACGAAGTTCTTTGAGGGATGAAGAGGCAAAAAGGGGCTATCGATTCTTCTACTACAGGAGACATTCTGTGAGGCTCTTGCAGGAGCTGAATGTGGGGCAAAGTGTCAGAATTAAACTGGATGATGAGAAGAAATGGAAGATGCCTGCTATGGTAATTGGATGCTCTCCAGAACCAAGGTCTTATGTAGTCATTACTGATGGAGGGACAGTTACACACCTTAATCGAAAACATCTTTAGCCTGTACTTGAGAGTTTGGAACTGGATGCCTCAGTACCACCGCCGGTGGGATCCCCTGTTTTAAAAGGGGTGCCTTCCCCTCAGCAAGATCACAGCGGGGATATGTCTTTGCCTCCAGCAGACTCTCAATCACCTTCTTCTGTATCAGAGGACAGTTCATGTAGAGTTACATCAAGCGGAAGAGTGGTGAAACTTCCGGCCTGATATTGGGATTAACTTTAGTTAGAACAGTGACCAGAAGTATGGGCAGAATAATCCCATGGTCACTGTGGACTAGGGTAGTCTACCCCGATGTTCCAATCAGGATGTAATTCATGTTGTTTATATTTTCTGTAACTTGTTATTTGTTATATACTATACAAAACTGTTGTTGCATACCTTGTTATTTGTTATATTAAAATGAAAAAAAAAATGTATGCTTCGTCCTTTGAAAAGGGGAAGATGTGATGAGAGTGGGAAGTGACGTCACCAGATTTGGGGCGGGGCTTAGGTCCATTTGTCTGTGTCGCAGTTACTTACTGAAATCAATGCTACCAGATGTGTGTTTCCATGCTCTACAATAAAATAGAGTTGTACCATCTTTGCTGTGTCCTGCATGTGTCCTGCATCTCATGACAGGTCTGTTATGTAAACATTTTTTAACTCTCCCTTGAGGCGCATAGGCAGAAGGAGAGAAGTGTGGACGGGACAGGTCCTAAACTAATTAAACGACCAAAAATATTTGACAAGTGGCTCAAATGCTTTAGGATCCTCTCATCATGTTACCTGGATAAATACCCAGATACCAGATCAGGGCTGAAGCATACTGACACTATTCACTGGATAGTATGGAGGGAGTATGATCAGAGTTTAGGAGGAAAATGGCCGGGAATTTTTCACTAACCTTTGGGTCCCAGGAGATGCATTTGTGGTCCTGCTTAGGCCCAGAAAGGTCTCCTTCACCACCAGCAACTAGTAAGGTCATAGGGGCGTGATTTCAGAACAGGAATAAGCGTAAGGGCAGAGAGTACTGGGCCTTTCAGGTGAAAAGGTGTGACAAAGGCACTGCCTGCCTTTACCGGCACGTATGCAAGTTTTGCGGGGCCTTTCATGCTGGAGCGGATTGCTCCAGAAGGAAGGACTCCAACATTGATAAACCAACAGCCTGTCAACCTCCTACAGCTAAGAGCGCCCACCCCATTGAGGGTAGATGTCCTTGAGCTGTGGTTGCGCACATATCCAGACCGCCATGTAGCAGGTTAGCTCTTGACAGGATTTACGGATGGATTTGTGATCCCAATAAACAGATCTGTTGTGGTTTCACACAACTATCGTAATCTTAAGTCAGCGTACCAGCATCCCAGAGTAGTTAGGGAGAAGCTAGCTAAGGGAATATCTTTGGGGAGAGTAGTGGGCCCTTTTAGTGTATCACCTTTTCCTGATTTGGTTATCTATAATTTGGGAGTGGTCCCAAAGAAGGAACCTGGAAAGTTTTGCCTAATTCAGCACCTCTCTTACCCCAAGGGGGGCTCAGTTAACAATGCTATTAACCCTGAGCTTAGCACAGTTCACTACCAGTCATTTGATAAGGCCCTTGACTTGGTTCGCGGGGTTAGTAGAGTGCTTTGTTAGCAAAATTGGATGTTGAGTCGGCTTTCCATCTCCTGCCTTTGCACCCGAAATCCTTCCCTCTTATGGGATGTAAATTTGAGGGATGTTACTATGTGGACCGATGTTTACCTATGGGTTGCGCTATTTCCTGCTCGCTGTTTGAATGCTTTAGCAGATTTTTACATTGGGCGGTGGCCAAACTTGTAGGAGGGGATTACATAGCTCACTACCTAGACAATTTTCTCTTGGTAGGGGAACAGGGTACAGACAGGTGTATTCGGCTCATGGTAGAAATGAGAGGCCTCATATCCCAGCTAGGTGTTCCACTAGCGGAAGTTAAAACCCAGTGTCCAAGCACTACATTGACCTTCCTAGGTATCAAAATTGACACCTTACAGATGGTATGCAGGTTACCCATTGATAAGGTACAGAGTATGTTCGAATCAGTTAGGGCGGCTGTTTCAAAAAAATATGTATCTTTGAGGGACCTTCAATCTCTCCTGGGTTTGTTGAATTTTGCTTGCCAGGTGATCCCCATGGGGAGGGTTTTCAACAGGAGACTAGAAAGTCATCTGTCATCTTAAGGGCAACCCCAGGGTGTCTGACAAAATAATTGTTTTACGAGACATGATAGAGGACTTGAATGTTTGGGAAGCATTTTTGATACAATTGAATGGGATCAGTGTGTGGCGATCTAGCCCGGTATCTAGCCAGACCCTGCATTTGTTTACTGATGCAGCAGGGTCTCATGGTTACGGGGCTTATTTTTAGGAGGAATGGTGTGCTGGGCCCTAGCCACTTGAATGGAGTTCTGCCCCTCTCATCAGGAATCTCACGCTGCTGGAATTGTTACCCATTGTCATGGCAGTTGAACTGTGGGGACAGAGGTTGCGAAATAGATCAGTGTTTTTTTGGACAGACAACCTGAGCGTTGTACATTCTATTAACAGGCGTTCCACATCCTCTGTGACCATGGTAAGGCTGTTGTGACATTTGGTTTTAAGATGTCTTCAGCTTAATATACACTTCCAGGCTAGCCATGTCCCAGGGGTCAACAATGTTTTAGCAGATTCCCTCTCTAGGTTTGATTGTGTGAGTTTTAGAAAGTTAGCTCTACGGGCGGACAAAGATGGGCTAATCTGTCCTAGCTTTCTTTGACAGCTGGTGGAACCAGGCTCTCCTTAATTCCCTTAGTCTGCTCATCCCTTGCCCCAATAACTTGGCGAACCTAAGTTAGGCTTTAGAAAGAGTGGTATCAATTTTGCAGTGCGTGAGTGGTGTAGTCATCAGTTAGCTCTCAGGTGATGTGTTGTGAGTGGTTTGTGTGTATGCAAGCGGCAGGTTTGCGGAAGGGCTCAGTCCTGTCCTGTCTGGCGGCTCTGTCATTTTTCTATTGGCTGTTGGGGAATGGAGACCCCACAGGGTCCTTTTTTGAAAGGCAGACTACATTTGTAGTTCAGATTTCGAGGTTATGCTTTTCAAGGCAGCCTTTGTCTTGGCATTTGCGTGGGCCTTACGAATGACAGAATTGGTATCCCCTTCCAGAAAACATTTAAACATGGGAGTACAGTTAGATCATGTCAAGATTTACCCTTCTTTGGTTTTATTTTTCATCCCAAAATCAAAAACTGATCAAGAGGCCAGGGGAACATGGCTCACTTTCTTGGCTCAGGGGAATGCTTGCTGCCCTTTAGCTAAGCTATCAGCATACTTACAGCATAGGCCATTTGGGGGCGGGCAATTTCTAGTGCATGAGAGTGATGCTGTCCTTTCTTCTTACCAGTTCCGTAGGATCTTGGCGCAACCTGTGGAGATGGCCGGCTTTGACCCCACTAGGATATACCCTCATTCATTTAGGATCAGGGCGGCTACACATGCTGCTCTTCAAGGGGCGGCAGTGCATACCATCCAGAAATTGGGGAGGTGGCGCTCCAATCGCTATAATTGTATGTTCGCCCATTATAAGTATGCGATCAGTGGATCGGGTAGAATGGTGTTTTCTGGACCCGGGTTTTGTTGATGGGAAACTTGTTACTAAGGTCTGCTAATTTTTGTTTTGTTTTCTAGGTGGGCGCAAGGCTGCCTCAAGAGTATGGATCGTAGGCTATTTTTTCATTCATTGGGGTGGCAATCCATGCCCTCACCAAGGCCGGGGGCAGAATTTGAGTTTTCCTCCATCCAGAGTTTCGATCCATTGGTTAGGTTTTAGGGGTATGTGTTGGCCTCATCTCCCTAGTGTCCTTACTGACTCCACATTATTATAATTCACCTGGGTGGTAATGATATGGGGTGCCATCCCTTCATTAGAGCTAACCAAAATCATTCAATCTGACTTAGGCTGGATTAGGGCATGGATCCCCGGGGTTAACATTGGTTGGTCAAATGTAATATCCAGACATCAACTGCGCTATATGTGATCTTCTAGTGCTGCTTATAGAGTCAGAAAGAAGCTAAACAGGGATGTGGGGGCTTCTGTCACTGGTTTCCAGGGCTACGTGGTACAGCATGATGCCATTACGGCCGAGAAGCAGGAGCTGTATAGGCCTGATGGGGTTCACCTAACTAATGCAGGATTAGATTTGTTTTTAGTAGATTTAATGAGGGCTCTCGCTTCGTTCCTGTAAGTCAAGTCGGGTGGGTGGCGGCAAGTGATACCTGAGATGCTATCCCTTGTGGCGGGAGGTAGCAGCCAGGAGCACATGAAGATGGCAAATGGGGGGAGTGATGGCCAGGCTGATGAGGGTGGGGCCGATTACGTCAGTTAGCTGGAGTGCCCCTCCCTCTGGGTAGGTATGCCAGGAGAACTTAGAACACCCCTAGTAGCATCTCCACCTGAGCAGAGTGACTCTGCTGTTGCCTAGATCTGGCGGCTTACCTCTTCAGTCCGGGGTTTAGTCTTAGCTTCTCATTTGCCGCCATCTATTTAGTCTGTCGGTTATTTATTATTTATTTATTCCTAAATTAATATGTTAATAAAGGGGACCAGTGATGGTCCAAATTTTCCCAAAACTAAAGTGTCTGTCTTTATTAAAGGTTGGCCCTGTGGGTCTGTTAAACTATACTTAGAGTGTTAAGAGTTATGGGTTAGTTCCACCCCTCCTTTCCTGGGAACGACATGGTAAGCCTTTAATCCCTTAAGTAAGTGTAGAGCAAAATAGGCTGCAGCATAATAAGGTTTAAGGCTGGCAGGGAGAGTGAAGATGGAGGTGAGTTGTGTGATTTGCAACAATGTTGCAGGGACAGGGAGTGGCTTACCTTTCTTAAGCTGGTGTCTGCAGTTCCTGTTCCTCTTTGATCCTGGACAAGAAACTGTCAAGTTGCCCTCCCTCCCACCCTGTTGGCGGCTTGAGAAGAGTACTGTAGGTAGGGCACTATGGCTAAGATAGGGATAGGTGTTCTAATCTACGTAAACCCATAGCTGTAATTTTGACCTCCCTCTGTTGACTAGCTGGCTTAAGTGGCCTGGTGGTCTCGGAGCCTCCTGGATAGTAGGTTTTCTCAGCGCCCTAACTGCGGGAGATAGCGGCCAGGAGTGTATAGAGATGGCGAATGGAGGAAGTGATGGCCAGGCTGAATAGGGTGGGGCCGATTACTTCAGTTAGCTGGAGTGCCCCTCCCTCTGGGTAGGTAGGCCAAGAGAACTCGGAACACCCCTAGTAGCATCTCCACCCGAGCAGAGTGACTCTGCTGTTGCCTAGATCGGGCCGCTTACCTCTTCAGTCTGGGGTTTAGTTTAAGCTTCTCATTTGCCGCCATCTATTTAGTCTGTCAGTTATTTATTATTTATTTATTCCTAAATTAATATGTTAATAAAGGGGCACCAGTGATGGTCCAAATTTTCCCAAAACTAAAGTGTCTGTCTTTATTAAAGGTTGGCCCTGTGGGTCTGTTAAACTATACTTAGAGTGTTAAGAGTTATGGGTTAGATCCACCCCTCCTTTCTTGGGAGCGACATGGTAAGCCATTAATCCCTTAAGTGAATCTCACACTTTTCCCAGTATCTTTCATTGAGCATACACCTTTTTAATTTTAAAAGATTTTTAGTGGCATACATTGTATTATATTGTCTTTAAATACTTCTTAATTGAAAGTATTTTCATGTCTATATATCATTACATGAATGGCCTCTTTAGGGTGTCATAAACATGTAGCCAAATCATGCAGGTGTATCACATATATTTCAAGTATTTTCAGTTTATACTTCACATTATGAATTTATTTTTAAAAGGATTTAAAGGGACATGTAACTCAACATAAGTTTTTATTTATCCTTGATGCACCAGTGATAAAGTTGTGTGATGTAGATTTATTTGTTTCAAACTATTATTAGGTCATCAGCACACTACACACAGCAGTTAGCATTCAACTATTCTTTTGCTTTCATTTGCACGGTAAAAAAAAGCAAAAAACAAACAACATTATCATTATTATCAGTGTTGAATTCAAACTTTTGATCTTGTGAGATTTCACCATAACCTCACAGATTTTATTATAATCTTGCAAGATTTCATAGATTTCCTTAAAATAAAGTGACTGTGTCTGCACGTGACAGATGCATACTCCCTTGCAAGTCCCAGGACAAATATCCTGATTGGATGCTTAGGGGGATATCTATCAAGCCGTCAGCTTTGTTGAATTCGACGGCACCAATACGCTCGCCTAACATCGCGGCCGCGGACCTGAATACGATCTCCATATTTATAAAAAAATGTTGGGGGATGTTTGTATTTTTCTTTACAGGTATAAGAGCTGATTTCTTTAGGCAATGTTTTTTCAATGAATTGCAACTGTTTCCAGTGGTATTTGTTACACAAATGTTGCAGCAGTGCTGTGAGAAATGCTTGTATCATAAACTGACTTTTTTCAAAAGCAAGTATGCAAAATGTTTACAAAGTCTGTGTAGGAGAAATATAACTTAGTATCTCTTACTTGCCAAACTTTTGAATAGAGGCAATAAGTCTATAATTTGTTGCGGAATGTTAAATATTGTTTTCCTTTTTTATATAACAATAGATTCCATTAGAAGTCTTTTTTAAGAATCCCCAAGTTGGGTGTACAAACTCACCAGAATACGAAAGGTAGATGTTTTAAATACCTTTCCCTGACCTCTCCGAATGTTGGCGTCTTCTGAGTTAGCCGTTAGATCCGACTGTGACGTGTATCATTCACGTGATGTTACTCCTCCGCCAATAGCTTAGTCAGGTTGCCGGTGGATGTTTTTTTTTAATGTAAATGTATCCGATTTCTTCAGAATCTAGGTAACAGATTATGCTCGAACACAGCAAGTATCCGGATCAACTCCTCTGTGATTCAGGTCACTCGTACTGCCTTTGTAACTTTTTGCAGTGATCCAAAAGTGAGACGGTCAGTGTGGCAAAGATGGAGCTGGCCAGCTTCCACAGATCAGGTCATCGATCGATGACCTGATCTGTGGAAGCTGGCCAGCTCCATCTTTGCCACACTGACCGTCTCACTTTTGGATCACTGCAAAAAGTTACAAAGGCAGTACGAGTGACCTGAATCACAGAGGAGTTGATCCGGATACTTGCTGTGTTCGAGCATAATCTGTTACCTAGATTCTGAAGAAATCGGATACATTTACATTAAAAAAAAAATCCACCGGCAACCTGACTAAGCTATTGGCGGAGGAGTAACATCACGTGAATGATACACGTCACAGTCGGATCTAACTGCTAACTCAGAAGACGCCAACATTCGGAGAGGTCAGGGAAAGGTATTTAAAACATCTACCTTTCGTATTCTGGTGAGTTTGTACACCCAACTTGGGGATTCTTAAAAAAGACTTCTAATGGAATCTATTGTTATATAAAAAAGGAAAACAATATTTAACATTCCGCAACAAATTATAGACTTATTGCCTCTATTCAAAAGTTTGGCAAGTAAGAGATACTAAGTTATATTTCTCCTACACAGACTTTGTAAACATTTTGCATACTTGCTTTTGAAAAAAGTCAGTTTATGATACAAGCATTTCTCACAGCACTGCTGCAACATTTGTGTAACAAATACCACTGGAAACAGTTGCAATTCATTGAAAAAACATTGCTGCAAGAACTTTGTAAAAACACGCTGAAATATACCTCTAAAGTTTTTTTGTTATAAAAAAGGTGCACCTTATTGTAGATTACATTTGTTCATGTTATTAGTGTGTTGTATTGTGAAATTAACTATTTTTAAAAATTAATCGATTAAATTAAACCAAATAAAATTTGTTTTTAATTCAATTACATTTCACATTTTATGGTAGAGCTCTTTTGAGCGCACTCTTATCCCTTGTATTCTTATATTTTCACTAGTGTGATTACTGGGGATTATCACACTTAAAGAGTAGCTATATTTCTACCTATTGGGTATCTCTTGTTTTAACTGATTTCTTTAGGGCAATGCCCCACAAAAGGCACTTTTAAGGGCCATTGGTAGTTTATTGTAGGCTAGATGTTTTTTTTATTTTGATAGGGCTATTAGATTAGGTGTAATTCTTTTTTATTTTTGATAATGTGTTTTTTTTTTTTCCGTAATTTAGTGTTTTTTATTTTTTGTAATAGCGTTAATTTTTGTGTGTAATTTAGTAATTTTTAATAATGTTTAATAGTAGATTTAAATAATTTTAGTAGGCTTAGGTTTTTTAATATGTAATTTAGTTAATTTAATTGTAGTTTAATAGTTAGGGTAGGTTAAAAGGTTTAGTTAGTGGTAGTGATGTGGGAGGCCAGAGGTTTAGGGGTTAATACATTTATTTAGGTGGCGGCGGGGTCCGGGAGCGGCGGGATAGGGGTTAATACCTTTATTTAGGTGGCAGCGGGTCCGGGAGATGTGGGATAGGGGTTAATAACTTTATTTAGTTGCGGCGATGTTGGGGCGGCAGATTAGGGGTGTTTAGACTCAGGGCTTATGTTAGGGTGTTAGGTGTAAACTTAACTGGTTTTCTACCATAGAAATCAATGGGATATCTGGCAGCATCGAACATAAGCTTTTGCTGCTTTCCGACTCCCATTGAGTCCTATGGCATCCGCGGCCTCCGGGGTGGCGGATTGAAAACCAGGTACGCTGGGCCGGAATAGCCGTGAGTGTACCTGTTAACTATTTGATAACTTTTAAAAAGTGTCAAATAGTGTTGAATGTGTATTCGGAACATCTGTAATGACGTAAGCATCGATCTGTGTCAAATTGAGATCGGTGGATAGTATGTTACATTACAGATTTCAACTTTTCCCGGTCTGTAGGGTTTGATAACTAGTTTGGATCAAGCTCGCCACAATTACGCTGCGGAATTCCAACGTATTTGCGGTTGACGGCTTGATAGATATCCCCCTTAAAGTCAATTTTAAACCCAAATTTTTCTTAAAAAATAACACACAATGAAGTTACCTTTTGACTCTTTCACAGTATTGACTCTCTAATTCATCTGTCAGTCCCTGAAATTTGGTGTGAGTGGGACAACCTCTTCAGTCTCTACATTTCTTATGTTTCTGTTCATATTTATATTGCTTTAGCTTATGGTCTATCATCCTATTAGCATTTGTGACAGTTCTAAATGTATATTTAGTTTGTAACTGAAAAAAGAGATGTCATGTATTTTATACTAGAGCACAAAGATATTTCTCTCAATGTTATAGTCACAGTGAAATAAGTAAAATATATATGAGTGTTTGTGTGTGTGTATATGTATGTGGTATGTGTAATGAGGAGTAATGTGTGTGTATATGGGTGTTTGTGTGTGCGTGTCTGTGTGTATATATGTGTCTCTGGTTATGTGTGTGTCTCTGCGTACATGGGTGTTTGTGTGCATGTATGTGTGTACATGTGTGTTTGTGTGTGTCTGTGTTTATATATGTGTCTCTGGTTATGTGTGTGTCTCTGCGTACATGGGTGTTTGTGTGTGCCTGTGTATATATATATGTGTCTCTGGGTATGTATGTGTCTCTGTGTACATGTGTGTTTGTGTGTGTGTCTGTGTGTATATATGTGTCTCTGGGTATGTATGTGTCTCTGTGTACATGTGTGTTTGTGCATGTGCCTGTGTGTATGTATGTGTCTCTGTGTACATATGTGTTTGTGTGTCTGTGTAGTATGTGTGATGTGGAGTGGTATGTGTGTATATGTGTGTTTATGTGCATGTGTGTGCATATATGTGTCTTTGTGTTGTATGTGTGATGCATAGTCATGTGTGTATGTGTGTGTTTGTGTATGTGGTATGTATGATCTGAAGCAGTGTGTGTGCATCTGTGTAGTGTGTTGTGAACGTGTATAAAAAATGACTGTGAAAATTGATCTAGCATATCTTTATTTGATTTATATTGTTAAAAGTATTTAATGTTTACACCAAGGGCACATCTGCTGATTGAATGATCATATGGGCTAAAATTAATATAAATGTGAATAAAAGAGAATACTGTACAGTAGGGAATATCATTTTGAATCCTTCCATGAACACCAAGATAAAACACATTCTATATCGTGTTTATTTTGAAATGCAGATATAAGGTTACCCTAACATCTCATATTTTACTGCATACACATTAATTTAAAGCTTGAATAAGTCTCTGGAGCTTGTTCCCTGGCTAATACAATACAGTAAAACCAATAAAGAACTTGACTTTATGACTGAATAATGTAATGAGTTTTCCTCCTATGCTATTTGTATGACCTTTAAGAGGTATACAGAGTGACATTTCTGACTCAAAGGATTACCAGCACAAACACATATACCCTTTGATGAAAATATTTCTTTCAGCTCTTCAATATTTACAATACACTGTGGATAAAAGAAAACTGCCATATTAACATTAAAGTTGAATAGCAATTCAACTTTTTTTTTTTTTACACAAGAGAAAAATCTAAACTTCTTAAAGGGACACTGAACCCAAATTTTTTCTTTCATGATTCAGATAGAGTGTGACATTTTAAGCAACTTTCTAATGTACTCCTATTATCAAATTTTCTTCATTCTCTTGGTATCTTTATTTGAAATGCAAGAATGTAAATTTAGATGCAGGCCCATTTTTGGTGAACAATCTGTGTTGTTCTTGCTGATTGGTGGATAAATTCTTCCACCAATAAAAAAGTGCTGTCCATAGTTCTTAACCAAAAAAAAAGCTTAGATGCCTTCTTTTTCAAATAAAGATAGCACGAGAACAATTAAAAATTAATAATAGGAGTAAATTAGAAAGTTGCTTAAAATTGCATGCTCTATCTGAATCACAAAAGAAAAAAATTTGGGTTTAGTGTCCCTTTAAACAAAACTATGGGGAATTTCTTCTATGATAACCTTAATAAATTTCTTTCTTACAGGAAAAAAAACAAAACATTTTATTATTAATTAGCAAACAGCTGTACATACATTTTCTCTGTTTTTAATAAAATAAATATTTTGCAAATTAAGTGACTATAAAGGTACTTACTTGTATAATGTATAAAATTGATAATAGTAATCAAATGTTAATACCATAATTAAATTATTTTAAATGGCCACAATGAATTACAGACTTTTTTTTTTGTCAGGCTTGTAAATTAGAATCCCTCTCTAGTGGATGAGTTGTACTTAACAGCCAGTAAGCATTGATTTATTATTGGCTGAGGCCTTTTTGACTCTTTTTCTAGTGACAAGGCCACTTTTCTAATGTGTTTTCAGATCCTCGCTAAAAGCACAATTTTTATTATGGGGTTGAAAAGTTCTCTGCAATCCATTTTCAAGTGACTTCTTTGAGCCAGTTTTGACTTTTCAAATTCAACACCTAAAGGCACTTGATAAGTCCCAAAAAAACATTTTTAACATCTTTACAACAATTTAAGGCAATTCAAAAACTGTCTATAATCTTACACATGTGCAAAACACTCTGAAATGGCCACTGTAAACATTGTAGAGTTGTATTAACAAACATTGTATCAATTAAATAAATCTCCATTTACCACTAAAACTGGGTTTTAAATGAGATTGCACAATCAAGAGTTTTATAAGAACTAGGGGTCAAATCCAGCAGGAATGCTTGGGAACGGAGTTCCTGCACTATTTTTGCAGGAAGTATGTTTCCCCAGACAGAGAACAGAAACACTTCAGTAAACACTGCTGCTGCTGGTGGGAGGAGCTGGAGCGCAGTCTGGTTAGATGGATAGTGAGATCCTCTAGTAATGGTCAGTAACACTTCCTACACTACACTAAATGCAAGCCTATCAGCAGTCCTGCTGTGTGAACACTCCGCACTGTGTGGAACATTTGGTGCTTTCATTTCTATCTGTTTTGCTCTGGGGTTATTTAGCTCCACTCATCAGAAATAGGACTATTGCACCTTAAGTGGGTGAGACTCTGTGACAGAGAGTCTAGAGTTGCTGTCAGACACAGAGGTCTTAGGGTAGGAAGGAGGGTGTGAGGATCTGAAGCTAAGCTGGCTATGTACCAAGTGTTCATGTGTGTCTAGTTTAGTTATTTTAAAGTTGTTGTTTTTAAAAAATTTAGTGATCAACAAAGAAAAAATGTTTTCTTCAAGCAGGGCAGAGTTGTGTCCTTCCAGCTTCCTGCTTTCTCTCTGTTTGGAATTCCTTTTAGTTCTTCCAGAGATAGCTGGGGTGAGGTTTACAAGGGAAATGCATGTGTATACACAAAGGAAAATAGTCCTTGCAATTAAAGGTGTTAGTGAAACATCTTGTAGTAGGATGAGCCCATGCTGTCTGTTTATCTGTGGTGTCTGTATGTCTATTAATTTATAGTCAACAGGCCAGATTCTCTGCCTAATGCTGACCTGTGCAAGATAATGTATTTGCTGCAGATTTAACCTTACCAGTTTCATCTCAAAGTGCAAGGTGACCTGTTTTGCTTTAAATGTTACTGTACCCTCATTCCTCCTGCTTTCTCTGCCATTGTTACTTGCTTCACATTTACTTGGTATACATCTTAATGGTAAAAGAAAATGACACTCAGATGCCTTGTGACCATAATTTTACTTTAAATAACATCATTATTGTTTCTTAGTGTAAAGTGAGTGTGTACACAAACCTTATCAAGGTCATGATATCAGATGTTTACATTACAGAACCTTACACATCCAGAGAATCAGGGAGTAACATTTCCTAAAAGCTTTTTGGATTATTCAGCACCATCAATATACAAATACCCCTTTGTGTATTATAAAAAGTGTGTGTCTGGTTCTCAGTATTCAGTATTAGTTGAATCCTAAATTTTAAATACAAATTTCACCCTTGCCATGTAAACAGTGAGTTTCAGAGTTATTGTGCCTACGTTATTGAACTCATGGTCAAAAAAGTGAATTCAGTTTAAGTAGGCGCAAGTACTTTGAAAGGCACACTTGTGGTCAAAAAAGTGAATTCAGTTTAGGTAGGCGCAAGTACTTTGAAATGCACACTTGTGACCGTGTTTGGACTTAGAAAGCTTGAAGGCATGTCCCCTATAAAGCCCATTCACTAAGGTGCGACCTCCTTTTAAGGTGTCCTAGGCAGGTAAAATGTTGTAAGGGAGTGGGTTTGACACTTTACAATTTGAGTTCTTTTAAAATCCAGTACATTGCAACAGCGCAGAAAAGACACAATTTGTAGATGTTGGGGCCCTGATGTGACAATTTAAGTATGCCCATCATACCAATATACATATGTCATTCATTTGGTTAACTGGTGTTATGGATGGATTCAGAATACAATAGGTTAATGTCATACATGCAATTTAGTATTTCCTTGCACAGTGAACAAAGGGTTACAGGAATAGACTTTTACTGTAACTTAAAAGGTGTGACTTGGATATTGTATCAGTCAGTTTCAGTGGACTACCCAGTTTAAAAAAAAAAAAAAAAAAACAGGTAGGTATCACACATAAAAGCCTTTTTGGGAGCTTTTCTGTTAAAAAGGTGTTCACTGCCGCAGGATTTTAACAAACAAATCTATTTTGTGCGCGTCGGAAGTGGCAAGCATATTACGAGTTGAAAGTAAATGTAAACACGTGAGCACAACTGCGATTTACGCTCATCTAGTTAACGCGACTTCAGAGCTCTGGTCAACTGTTATGCTTGAATAAAAAATTGAAGTATTCTTTATACCTTTATTTCATCAGAGACATATAAAAACAACAGTTGTTGTTTTTATATGTCTCTGATGAAATAAAGGTATAAAGAATACTTCAAGCTGGTGCTGCTTCAACTTTGTCACTATACCTTTTGGGGTGAGTGCCAGGACCCCACTAGCGTGCACCTTTGGTCTGGTTGATGAGTGCTGGGATTCTCTGTTCTTTCTGAATACAAAATTGCACAGAACACATCAAAAATCCATTACACAGTACAGTTACACTCATAATAACACTATCTAATAAAAATGATTTAAATAAATATTGCATAAAAAGGTTATAATTGCTAAGGTCTCAGGTGTTAGAAAAAAAGGGCTTCAACATAGAGAAACATACATACACATGTCTAAATATGTTTATGTGGGTATGTATATGTGTTTATATATCTATATATATATATCTATATATATATTTATTTATATGTGTATATGTTAATATGTGTATATATATATATATTTACAGACATATATATACGTATAAACACATAAATAGGTATGTATACATACATAGAAATATATATATAGATATAGATATAGATATATATAACATTTTCAAAAATAGAGCGCACTCCCACCTAAGGAGAAACTACTAGGGTGCAGGCAAGCACAATCATAAAATAGAAAAGGCATGCACTCTCTGGATTTGTGCAAAAATGGTGCTTAATTGGCACATCAAAAAGTAACGTTTCGGGGATCAATCCCCCCTTCATCAGACCAAGTGAAAAATGAGCAAAACACAAGTGAAAATAACAGGTATAAACCCCACCCCCAATCAAAGAAGAACAGCCCCTGCTGTAACAGGAAGTGACATAAATATACAAAGCATCAAATTAAGTTATGTTAAATTCTAATACGTATAATGGTATCATTGATCAAAATATCTATGTAAATAGGGCTGTATAGGTGCACAAATATACAAACACAGTGTTGACTAAATAAATCATAAAACAGAATCCAAATATATGAATCCTTTTAACCCCTTAATGACCACAGCACTTTTCCATTTTCTGTCCGTTTGGGACCAAGGCTATTTTTACATTTCTGCGGTGTTTGTGTTTAGCTGTAATTTTCCTCTTACTCATTTACTGTACCCACACATATTATATACCGTTTTTCTCGCCATTAAATGGACTTTCTAAAAATACCATTATTTTCATCATATCTTATAATTTACTATAAAAAAAATTATAAAATATGAGGAAAAAATGGAAAAAACACACTTTTTCTAACTTTGACCCCCAAAATCTGTTACACATCTACAACCACTGAAATTATTTACAAACAGCTTGTGCAATTATGGCTTAAATTATTGCAAATTATTCTCTGGGATCCCTTTTGTTCAGAAATAGCAGACATATATGGCTTTGGCGTTGCTTTTTGGTAATTAGAAGGCTGCTAAATGCCACTGCGCACTACACGTGTATTATGCTCAGCAGTGACGGGGTTAATTAGGGAGCATGTAGGGAGCTTTTAGGGGTAATTTTAGCTTTAGTGTAGTGTAGTAGACAACCCAAAGTATTGATCTAGGCCAATTTTGGTATATTTTATGCCACCATTTCACCGCCAAATGCGATCAAATTAAAAAAAACGTAAAATTTATCACAATTTTAGGATTCTCACTGAAATCATTTACAAACAGCTTGTGCAATTATGGCACAAATGGTTGTAAATGCTTCTCTGGGATCCCCTTTATTCAGAAATAGCAGACATATATGGCTTTGACGTTGCTTTGTGGTAATAAGAAGGCCGCCAAATGCCGCTGCGCATCACACGTGTATTATGGCTAGCAGTGATGGGGTTAATTATGTAGCTTGTAGGGAGCTTGCAGGGTTAATTTTAGCTTTAGTGTAGAGCTCAGCCTCCCACCTAAAACATCAGACCCCCTGATCCCTCCCAAACAGCTCTCTTCCCTCCCCCACCCCACAATTATCCCCGCCATCTTAAGTACTGGCAGAAACTCTGCCAGTACTAAAATAAAAGCTATATTTGTGCTTTTTTGTGTGGCATATTTACATATGCTGCTGTGTAGGATCCCCCCTTAGCCCCCAACCTCACTGATCCCCCACCAAACAGCTTTCTAACCCTCCCCCCTCTGCCTTAATGGACGCCATCTTGGGTACTGGCAGCTGTCTGCCAGTACCCAGTTTAGTAACAAAAAGTATATTTTTTGGGGTTTTTTTTCTGTAGTGTAGCTTCCCCCCCCCCCAAGACCAACCCCCCACCCCTTCAGGAACCCTTAGATGAACATTATTTTTTTTTTATATTTGTTTATTTCAAAACTTTTCTGAACTTTTTTTTCTGCAGTGTAGCGGTTCCCTCCCGCTCCCACCCCGTGCACGCGCCCGCCCGCCGCCCCCGTGCACGCGCGCGCTCCCGTGCGCGCCCCCGTATGTCCCGCCCCCGATCCCGCCCCCCTCCACTCCACTCGGCACATCGATGGCCGCCCACCCGCCTCCCAGACTTGCTCCCACCCACCAACGATACCGGCCACCGATGTCCGGTGCAGAGAGGGCCACAGAGTGGCTCTCTCTGCATCGGATGGCCAAGGGGGGTTATTGCAGGATTCCTCGATATCGAGGCATCACTGCAATAACCGGAAAGCAGCTGGAAGCGAGCAGGATCGCTTCCAGCTGCTTTCCAGACCAAGGACGTACGCCACACGTCCTCGGTCATTAACTGTATTTTTTTTGAGGACGTGTGGCGTACGTCCTTGGTCGTTAAGGGGTTAAGCAAGTCCTCACTTTAGTGCAGGAGGGTATAACAACCTTTCAAAAAGCTAAAGCCAAATAAACACTTAAATTATAACCACATAATCCTTACTTGGTTAATAGTAGATCATTCAGATCACTCTCACTGCTGCAACATAATGGCATGGAACGCTCAGGATGCCACACGAGTGAGTCATGGGCAAGGCCATAAACATCATATCTCAAAACACCCAATAGTACCAATAGTGTATTCACCTTAAGGAAAGCAACTATATCATCTACTAGTGCTTTGTATAAATGTTATATCAATTATAAACTAGTAATAAATTGCGGAACCTGCAGATTATAGAGGTATAGTATATCCACATAGTTATCTAATAGGCTCAAAGGGTCACATGTATGAGTTGTGGTCGTAGTCAAACCTACATCCTAGTATCCGTGTAGCCAATCCCATACTCTGTAATACTCATAATGTGTGTGATGGGCGTGAGTGTCAGAAATCTGTCCGTACCTAATGTGCACGTATATCTATAATTATATTACACACTAAGTTGAAAAACTGCAAAAGTGCCACTATGATGATACAACCCAATACCATAATTACCAAATGCATTCAAAATATCAACTCTACATCAACTCGTAATAAATTACGGAACCTGCAGCTTATAGAGGTATATAACATCCCCATAATAACCTAATGGCCTCAAATTGTCACACGTACCAATTGTGGGCATGGTTAAACCTACATCATAGTATCAGTATAATCAATCCTACACTCAGTAGTGTTCTTCATACATATGGTGGACGTGAGTGTCAGAGAACTGTCTGTGTCTGAAATGAACCTATGTCTATATTCATATTACACATTATATTGATAAACATGCAAAATATGATGTTATATCCCAATACCATAGTAGCATAATGCGCTCAAAACACTACACGAGTGAATCGTAGGCGGGACTAACTTGGGTCCGGACACTTCACCAATCCTGTACATTGTGAGTGCCATTGTTGCACAACATGTGTGTGATGGGCGGTGTGTGTTGGGCGTTGTAATGTACATTAAAAAAACAACTGGCCAATTAGACAATGCCTGGTGTGGGCGTTATGGCAGATCTCTTCTTATGATAGGATAAAAGACTCTCATCAACCAATGTCTAGAAAGTAAACAAACAGAGAAGCATGTTAGTGTGTACAAATGCATTACACAGATCATGTGTCAACCCAACTACTATATTCTTGGGGAAATGTGAATGACTGTATTCCTTGTAAATACGTCTTACTAATCCCAACCACCAGGAAGATGCTAAAAAATATGTAGTTAATGTATACAATTATTTTGGGCATGTAAGCATGTACCAACTGGATAATGATACACCATGATTGTTCACCACCTCTCACTGATAAAGTGGGGTAGTGAATAATCACAATAGGCCCCCATCTTAAAGCAATCATCCGGTGGATCCTCACAAACCTGTATGAAATGAACACAAAAGCCTGATCAAAAATTTAGCTAATATGATGTACAGGGTATAAAACCCCATATATATGTTGATGTATTGAGAGATCTTCAAAGTATCAGGTATAGTGAGAGGGAAAATAAATGTCAGAACCCTACAAACGACCCAACTACTAAAACGATACAGCAAATACAAACAGATATTATAAATAACATTGCCAATCCAACTGATGGTTCAGGCCATTGGGATGTAAAGTTCTGAGTTTAAAAATCTAATTTGCTTTAATTTGTAGTAGACATAAATTTCTATCCCCTCCCCTCTTCAGGGGTGGTACATGGTCGATCAAAATAAATCTCAAATCACTAACTGTATGTTGATGCTTTATAAAGTGTTTGGCTATGGGTAGTTCACTTGTCTGTTTTTTAATGGCCTCCCGGATGGAGTGTCGGTGATTAGCCATCCTCGTGTGGATGGTGTCACTAGTTTTTCCCACATAAAACTGTCCACACATGCAATTCAGGAGGTAAACAACATGAGTAGTTGTGCACGTCAGATAGAACTTGATGTCAAAGCGCTGATTGGTGGGAGGATGTCTGAAATGTGTTCCCTGGATCATGGAATTACAGGTTGTGCAACCTAGACATCTATAGCAGCCCTTCTTCTTACTGCGTAGCCAATTGTTTTGTTAGCAGTGTTCCGGGTCAGTCAGCATCAGCTGATCTCTCAGAGATCTGCCCTCTCTAAATGCTACCATAGGGGGACCGTATTCCTTAAAAGGTAGTGCTGGATCAGAATTAACCACCATCCAGTGGCGTTTAAGATCTTTATGGAGGTACCTTTTGTCAGGTGAGTGTTCAGTAGTAAATAAGACATGCTTGGTCTCAGCATTGGCATCTTCATTCCTCTGTCTAGTTGATTGTGCTGTTAAGACATCAGCTTGGGTTATGTGTTGCATTTCTTTGCAAAGTTGTTTAATCTCAATACTAGAATAGCCTCTTTGGATGAAGCATCTTCCCATATCCTCTACCTGAGCTTGCTTTTTGATTTGTCTGTGTTATTGCGCACTGTTTTCAGCAGCTGAGCCTTTGGGATAGAGTTAATTAGACTCCTAGGGTGCGCGCTCTTAGTGGATAAGATGGAGTTCATCACATAGGGGAATATGTTCTAAGTATCTTAAATAGATATGTCTATATAAATCTGTATAAATCTATATCTATATATAGTTCGGCTTTTTTCATCGGGTTAGCGCTCGTGCGAAAACTTTTTACTTTCAACTTGTAATGTTACTTGAAATAATAATTAGTTAAACTAAGTCAATGAAGGGTTGACTGAGAGAGTATTTGCACCTTTAATTATAAATAGAATGTAGCTATATAAACATTCAAATTACAGTTAAAAACACTAGAGGGCCAATTTATCAAGGTCCAAATGGCCCCTGATGACCCTGTTTCCGCACGAGCCTTCAGGCTCACCGGAAACAGCAGTTATGAAGCAGCGGTCTTAAGACCGCTGCTCGTTAACTGGTCAACTGCCTCTGAGGCTGCGGACATCAATCCACCCGATCTTATGCGATTGGGCTGATTGACACCCCCTGGCCGCGAATCTGCAGGGGCGGCATTGCGTATTTATCAAGGTCCAAATGGCCCCTGATGCCCCTGTTTCCGCACTAGCCTTCAGGCTCGCCGGAAACAGCAGTTATGAAGCAGCTGTCTTAAGACCGCTGCTCCTTAACTGGTCAACTACCTCTGAGGCTGCTGACATCAATCCGCCCGATCTCATGCGATTGGGCTGATTGACACCACCTGGCCGCGAATCTGCAGGGGGCGGCATTGCGTATGCTGTCGACATTCATCGATATCTGTCGTTCATGATCCGCTGAGCGAATCATGTCGGCCAGACCGATGATAAATCAGCCCCCATGTCTGTGCTCATTCCAAAATAATGTAAATGCGGTAATAACGTTTTTATAGTTGGTTAGTTTTACTGTGTACTGAGTTAATAGTATAAGTAAATATCAGTCAAATAATAAATCAAACACTCCTAAATGGACTTCTAAGCTCCTTCAATCCGGGAGCTGCAATGAACTGAATCTGACTGATATTACCTCAAGCGCTAATTATAATCACAAATAATCAAGAGCTAGAGACAAGCTGTTAAAATCTGGATATAGACTCTATAAGCTGGCTCCCCTGACACGCGTTTCACAAATGCTTCTTCAGAGGATTACTAGATTAATATCCTGCACCCCACCCCAAGGAGCTACTTGTAAACAACGTAATACACTCTAGCAGGTAAAATGGATCACTGGGAACAATTTAAAGGGGAGACATTTTTTTGGGTAAACTATTGAACATGAAGAAATCCACTACTTGCTCTCAATAAACCCTCAGTAACAGTATAGTGAACTAAACAAAAAAAAAGAGAAATGGATAATCCAGAGCACTCTTGGACGTGTCAATTAGTAAGTGTATTTACAGTGAGGTAATACACAGAGGAAAAATAATAAAACTTAACATTTATTAAATAACATAATTACTTGTTATACTTGTACTAGGAGCTCTGCAGCCCAACTATATGTCTCTTGCACCGTTTATTTTGATAATAATGATTTAATTTCGTTGGTATTTTGATTGGAATTCCTGCTATATTACACACCGCTCCAGTATTGCACTAGTTTAGCTTAATTTGTGTGAGTTTTGTCCTCTTTATTTAGTATTAGCCTTTGTGCAATCCGTGAACATTTTTGGGTGTTTATATAGCAGACTTTTTCCTCTCTGTTAATCGAATATATCAGTGTTTCATACTGGGTGCAGTCACATCTCTAAGGATACTTTCCTGGGCTTGCCAGCTCTGCTGTATTTTAATACAGTTTTTAATACACCACACTGGTAGTAATTCACTACCTTTTTAATTATGTTATTTAATAAATGTTATGTTTTATTATTTTTCCTCTGTGTATTACCTCACTGTAAATACACTTACTAATTGACACGTCCAAGAGTGCTCTGGATTATCCATTTCTCTTGTTCTTGTTTAATTTACATATACGGATAATGAGCACCCCCCATGTAACTTACAGTGGTATAGGTTTAATCACCTTATGAATATATGGTTAATCACATTGACTGTATAATCAAATTTGAATTATTTGGGGCCTTTAATAGGAGAATATCCCATTCCCTCTCTATTCTGTAAAACCAGTAACAGTATAGTGCACCGTTGGCTTAGCAATTGAACAATATCAACATACATTTTACTGTGCGCCCCATATAAGTCTATTACATGAGGTATTTAGTACATTTGTGCTATCTGACAAGCATTTGTTAACACACCCTAGACCAGTGGTCACAAAGTACAGGCTCTGGGGCCATTTTCGGCCCCCAAGCTAGTTTCATATGACCCTCCCTTGTTTAATAGATAAACCATTATTTGGGCTGTGGATTCTTTTTTAGGGTTCTAAGAAGTGTAACTACTTATATAGGCACTCACAAGATAAATATAAATACAAGCGTCCAGTGTAGACTCCCACCATGCACTGCTTGGATAAATGTCACTTTTAACATTGTTATACAGTTCCAGAACGATCACTTCACTTGGCACTCACAAGATAAATGTAGACAATTGTGTATGTCTGTTGTGGGCTACAACTCCCACCATGCACTACTATTTGGGTAAATGTCACTTCCAGTTCCTAGTATATCTAGCACTTACTCAGTTCAAGCAGCCCCCATGGGTAAAGAACACTTGGCCAGTGGCCCCCAGATACATTGAGTTTGATACCCCTGCCCTAGACTATCACTCAAGCAATATAAAATAACTTTGGTTTTTTCATATCGCAAAAACATTATTGCTATTAATTGAGTTTGATCTGTGTTAATGCACAGTAGCGCTAATATTTTTGAGCTCCACTTGCAATTTAGGCCATATTTGGCACATTCAGCTACTTGTACCACATGGAAACAATTGCATACAATAAATTCACATTTGTATACCAATTACATTTTACATGCTATCCCTATAATGCTTGTGCTTTAGATACAGCTTGATAGATAAAGCAATGATAAAATGCATGTCTATCAGTACTAATTGTGAGTAAGTTGTTTTATTCTCCATGTGGCTAGTGTTGTTAGACTTGTTCACCTAGACCTTGCCTGACTGAAGCCCTCAAGATCTACCAGTGATTCTGGTTTTAGGATTATCCCTGTTGGAAAATAGGCATCACCGTTTTTTTAGGTGCTGAGCCTTTTCGCAAAAATCCTAAAGATAAGGGAGTATTCAGAAAAGACTGCAGGACCTGAAGTGAGTAATGTTTAATTCAATTTCTTGTAGCTTTCCATGGACTGTCAGTTCATAAAAAGGCACATTTTATTATCCAAGGGTAGCAGGTATCTCTGGAAAGCATCCTGAAAATGGTTTACAAGCAGCATAACAGACCCTCAAGCATCAATTCATGTTTAGAAGAAAGCTGAAGAAAACTAAAATCACTAGAAACGCAGGTGATGTCATTGGTGCCATCCTTAGTTACAGATTTCTCTACTCTGGCAGAAAGCATCAAGGTATCTGCACAACAAAAATCTGCACACATAGAATGGTAGATGACTTAAAGGGGCAGTATACACCAATTTTCATTTAACTGCATGTAATAGACACTATTGTAGAGAATAATATGCACAGACACTGATATAATAATCCAGTATAAAACCTTTTAAAAACTTAGTTAGAAGCTCCCAATTGAGCACTGTTGATAAAGTTTAGCAGGGACACCCACTGAAAGGGGCTGAGAGCAGACCCCCCCCCCCCCTTGATATGAAAAAAAAAAAAACACATTATACAAACAGAAGCAGTCTGACATCTACATCTACTGGAGTCTGAAAATCAGCACAATGTTATTTAAAAATAAGCAAAACTATACATTGTTACAAAAACACTCCCAGGTTAGCAATATAAATGGATAATCTAAAAAACATTTATGCAAAGAAAAATCTAGTGTACAATACCCGTTTTAATGAGGTTCCAGAATTGTATGCTCCTTTATCATTGGTGCCAGAGATTTGTGAAAAATAGTTTATGAAGCAGGCTAAACATGATGATACTATGAAAAGGAACGTCCTATTGTATTCACATTACTTGGTGGTTCTTCATAAAGTTGTTTCAGCTGCAGTAGCAAACACATTCATTTCTGTCTCCTAGAACATCCTTATTAATCTGACTTTTTGTTGTTTTCTGTTGAACAGTCAAACTATTTTCTAGACTGTTACCATGGTATTGTGCAACTGTGGAATAAAACTATGGAATATAGATAGTATAGAATTTGAACTCCAGAGACCGGGTCTGGGTTTATTAGAGAATCTTGCATTTTCACTCTTAATCATGCAACCCTTTAAGACTGAAGCATATTCACAATATGCAATAGAAATGCTCATGTAAGCATAGTAAAGAACAAAAGAAATGGATACAAAGAACAAATATCAAGAGGCTGTATAGTATGAAATCATTCATTTGTTTATTTTGCTTTTATGTTGGAGATCAACGTTGGTCTTTAGCAGCAGATGCCATGATGCAACAAATGGCTGATGAAATGGACATAGCAGCACCATAACTGGTGAAGAAAAATGAAAAAACAAAAAAACAAAACTACAAAGTATTTCCATGTATATAAAATGTATTGCATGTTGTGTTACATTATATCGGTTGTGTTACATTAAATGTGTTTTTGAATGTGTAGTGAATGTAAAATAAATATATTTAAAAAAAAAATAGGTGAAGATCTGCAATATTCCCACACAAATATTATGAAGGTCAATGTAAATACTGTGATAATGCACATAATATACACACATTTAGGGCTAGATTATGAGTGGCAGACAGGCAGAGTAGTCAGACAAGCGGAGTTCAGCAGCAGTATATCAATCCAGCAATTTAGGTGTTAAACAGGCAGAGTAGTCAGACATGCAGGGTTCATACTCGAAAAGGCTAATTGAAGCAACGATCTATCACACCCAGGAGCACACATAGTAACACCTATACTTGGGCAATGATAGATCCTTGTGACAGGACTTACATAGGCACAGTATTCGCGCCACAGGCGTCCGGACCAGCATCAGGGAGAGAGGAGTGTGCGGCGAAGACATCAGCGCTGCACGCATCCGGACCCGACACAACCCCTGGCAACGAGCAGGGAAGGAGATGCTGCACCCCTAACAACGACTAGAGCGGCATGGCGTGACATATATATATATATATATAATATGTGTATATATATATATATATATATATATATATGTTTATATGTGTGTACATTTGCATTTATATGTGTATATATGTATTTACATACATATATAAACACATAAATACATATATATATATATATATATATATATGTAACCAAGAGAGGGTAAAATATAGGGGCGCTTAGTATAAAGAGCTAATTAATGAGTATAAAGGGTCACAATATAGGACCGCTGGATAGTAATTAGGGAATGTAGAAAGTAGTTAAAAAAACAAATACATATATAAAACTCTCGCAGTATATAAATAAAAAATATTTCAAGTATCAAACATCAAACATCAAAGGCTGGCTAGAGCAAAGATACACTGATCTAGCAGATGGTGCCATTAATACTAAAACACCACAGTGGACAGAGAAGAATCACAGTACATACAGTCAAAATATGCAATTACAAAAGTAAATCCACAAGATATACATGCAAATAGAGTCCATAAGTGATACTTTGTGCAGAGAAGGAAAAGGTGGAAATCCCAAAGTGGCGGATCACACTAGCCCCTCAGGGGGTTCTACTTACTCTCCTTAACCTCAATCTATATGAGGTAAGTGTCGCGTAGGGTTAGTAGAAAATCCTTCCTTGTGGTGGCAAGAATCCTTTGGCTTGTTGCTTGTCTCCCAATGCCTGTTTGTTATTTGTGATAGTTATCTTCTCTTTCCCTTTTTCCTCTTTTCTGTTATCCTTCTGGCATAGGTAACGCTGCAGCCTCCCTGATAGTCGTTTGATGTCACACACCAATTTTTTTCTGAAAGTAGATCCGGGTTTCACTCTGCGCAGAGAGTATCTGTAGTTTTGGATTCACACTGGAATGTGAAATATTCATATTTTCATGTCGAGTTAGCGCACTTGACCCCTGTGGGGGAACATGGTCACGATATTCTAATATCGCCTTTTTGCGTGGATCGAGTTCCTGCTACCAACTACGCATATTTCCAAGATTTGCCCTTTTCTGAGCGCTAACACAACAAAGCAAATAATCAACTCCCTTGTTATTTTCCGACTTGACTGCCAGGTTAATCCACCTTTCCTGTCGCTCTGTATCTGCTGCACCTCTCTGTGCGTCCCGTCATTGGCTCCCCATTCACAGCAGAATTAAATTTAAAATTCTCACCCTTACATAGAAAGCTCTCACCAACACCGCTCCCCTCTACCTATCCTCTCTAATACACAAATATACTCCAGCCCGCCCACTAAGATCCAACAATGACCTTCTCTTTGCATCTTCAACTATCACCTCTTCCCATGCTAGACTACAGGACTTCTGTCATGCAGCACCTACCCTCTGGAACACTCTCCCTCGTGCTGTCAGGCTTTGCCCTAATCGTTTCTTCTTTTAAATGCTCCCTGAAGACTTTTTTGTTCAGAGAAGCCTACCACCCAACTCAGTAACAAATTAATTCCACTTGCCTAATTATTCCCTATTCTAATTCTGTATTAACATTGTTCTCACTCTTGCAGTCCTCACCTACCCTTCTAGATTGTAATTTCCCATGGGAATAGGGCCCTCAACTCCACTTGTATGTGTTTGTCAAATGCTGTCTTGTGTTTAACAAGTTTTATATCATTGTTTTATTTTAATGAATTGTGCCCATAGACAGTGCTGTGGAATATATTGGCGCTTCATAAATAAAGTATAATAATAATAATACTCCAATGTTGTCCTGAAACTTTTACGTACAGCCGCTGAACCACTGAAATACCTGCGTGTACATACCTGCTTTTCAACAAAGGATAGGCCGGTGAGGTAGCTCAGTTGGTAAAATGCCCTGACTACAAAAGCCTGTTCAAAGATCCACAGGTTCAAATCCCGGCAGGGCCGACTCTGCCGTTCATGCTTGCGAAGTCAATAAAATGAATACAATTAAATTGGGTAATAATAACAACTATTACTATTCAGCTGCCAATTTGGTTAATTCCAAGAGTGAGCACTGAAAAAATCAATTTAAATCCCACTGGGAGAAAGGCGCTATATAAATACTATTTATTATTATATAACAATAAAACCCATTTTTAAATTATAATAGAAGTAAATTGGAAACTTGTTTAAATTGCTCTATCTGAATTATTAAAGGGACACTGAACCCAATTTTTTTTTCTTTTGTGATTCAGATAGAGCATGCCATTTTAAGCAACTTTCTAATTTACTCCTATTATCAATTTTTCTTTGTTCTCTTACTATCTTTATTTGAAAAAGAAGGAATCTAAGCTTTTTCTTTGGTTCAGAACTCTGGAAAGCCCTTTTTTATTGGTGGATGAATTTATCCACCAATCACCAAGGGCAACCCAGGTTGTTCACCAAAAATGGGCCGGCATCTAAACTTACATTCTTGCATTTCAAATAAAGATACTAAGAGAATGAAGAAATTTGATAATAGGAGTAAATTAGAAAGTTGCTTAAAATGTCATGCTCTATCTGAATCACGAAAGAAAAAAATTTGGGTTCAGTGTCCCTTTAAATAAAAATGTTGGGGTTTATGTCCCTTTAAGTAAATATAATAACCCTTTGAATAAATAAAACAAAGTTGACTGTCCCTTTAAAAATTAAAAAGTTGTGCTGAATAAAAGCTTAAATGCGTTTTCAAAAGGTCAGAAAGGTTTAATTTTAAAAGCCCAAAATATTAATTAAAAGCTATTGGAGAATGGAGAAGTGTTTTCTGGTGCATTAGAATACAAGTAACGTATACAAGACATTATAGTGCCACCACTGTATTTGAAAATCTTTTGATAATCTTGGGGCAAACATTCCAACATGCTCCAGCACTCTAAGTACATAGATAAATCAACATGATTAATCTTCATGATCAGATTACCTACTGTAATTTATTTACATCATGAGGATGGGGAAGACTTTTAACAGGAGATAATATATTTGTTATTTGATCATTTAACAAGTGATGACTTGGGATGGAATTCTGCACCCACAGTCCCACACCATACAATCTATGTTGCTGTTTTAAAGTAAATTGCATGTTCATATAGTTCATGAAAGTAGGTCATATGAACATTTCTGATTATACTATAGTGTTACTATGCAACTTTAAAGATGTCTACAATCTTAACAAATGCTACAGATGAGAGATGAAAGCACAATCCTTTCTTTCAGGTTATTTATTGAAAACTTCTCAACAGATAAGAGAATTGTTTTCTTTTACATGTCTTATCAGTGCAAAAGCTTTGACATGGTTAAAAAATGTTGTAACATGAGCATTGGGTTTACATAAGATTGAAGATGTACAAAGGATGAACTCTGACCCTGTAAAGATGTCTGCTTAAGGCTAAAAGTAAATAAAATAATCAACTAAGCTATGTCAAGTATAAACAAAATGGGGATAACATATATATATATATATATATATATATATATATATATATATATATATATATATACTGTATATTTATGGTTTACTAGTCAGGGGTTAGAATCAGGAAAAAAGACACGTTTCTCATCCACTACAATTTCAAAGTTTTCCACAACTAGTATATATATATATATATATATATATATATATATATATATATATATATATATATATATATAAAGCAGAAGAGAAAAGGATGCACTCGCCAGGATTTCAAATCATTACCTTTATTTACTTTTAACATTTCAGGGTGTTACCACCTTGATGTCTGATGAAGGGGGTAACACCCTGAAACGTTACAAGTAAATAAAAGCAACAATTTGAAATCCTGGCGAGTTTATCATTTTCTCTTCTGCTTATACTCATATCTTGGAAGCACCCTGGGTAGATATCTCTAAACCATGAGTGCTGGCCCTTTGTATATATATATATATATATATATATATATATATATATATAAAACCAATGTTATGTTGACTAAAGATTTATTAGTCTGTTGATTAAGCTTCTAAAATAACAGAGAATTGCAAAAAGTAGCAGTGTTGTTTTTTTTTTTATTATTTTATTACAAGACAAGATATTGCTATACTGATCAATTTGAAGGAATTTAAAAACTATAACTGAAAGCACACAGTAAAGTTAAAATGACAAAAAAGTGATATAGTAATGTACAGACAGGGAGTGGACATTGTAAAGTCACAGGTCAGCCTGAAAGGCCTACTTATCAAGCCGTCAACTGTGCTGCATTCGCCGGCACCAATACACTCGCCTAACATCGCCTAACATCGCGGCCGCAGACCTGAATACGCTCTCCTTATTTATTAAAAAAGCTGTAAAAAAGCCGCGCACCAAGTACGGAGCGATGAGCAGCGGACTGTAGTTAACTAACAGTCATCGATCTTGCTGCTATTCAGCTTTTTCCCAGCATTATTTATATCCTGTCACTAAATACCGCCACTATACTAAAATATTTAACCCCTATCCCGCCACTCCCAGACCCCGCCGCAACTAAATAAAGTTATTAACCCCTATCCCGCTGCTCCCGGAGCCCACCGCAACTCTAATAAAGTTATTAACCCCTATTCCGCCGCTCCCCGACACCGCTGCAACTAACTAAATGTATTAACCCCTATCCCTCCGCTCCCGGAGCCCACCGCAACTCTAATAAAGTTATTAACCCCTATCCCTCCGCTCCCGGAGCCCACCGCAACTCTAATAAGGTTATTAACCCCTATCCCTCTGCTCCCAAAGCCTACCGCAACTAAATAAATGTATTAACCCCTAAATCCCTGGCCTCCCACATCACTACAACTTACTAAACCTATTAACCCCTAAAACTATTATACTAAAATTACAATAAACTATATTAAACTAATAATTAACCTACCCTAACTATTATTCTACAAATTAAATTAACTATATTATATATTTAAAAACCTAAACCTACTCAAGTTATTTAAATCTACTATTAAAAATTGCAAAGTTACAAAAAACTAACAACTAAGTTACACAAAATAAAAAACACTAAGTTACAATATAAAATAAACACTAAGTTACAAAAAAATAAACACTAAATTACACAAAATAAAAAATAAATAATCAAATATTTAAACTAATTACACCTAATCTAAGAGCCCTATGAAAATAAAAAAAGCTCCCCAAAATAAAAAAAAAACCCTAGCCTACAATAAACTACCAATGGCACTTAAAAGGGCCTTTTGCGGGCCATTGCCCCAAAGAAATTAGCTCTTTTACCTGTAAATAAAAATACAAATACTCCCCAAGAGTAAAACCCACCACCCACACAACCAACCCCCCCAAATAAAATTCTATCTAAAAAACCTAAGCTCCCCATTGCCCTGAAAAGGGCATTTGGATGGGCATTGCCCTTAAAAGGGCATTTAGCTCTTTTTCCGCCCAAAGTCCCTAATCTAAAATTAAAACCCACCCAATAAACCCTTAAAAAAAGCTAACACTAACCCCGAAGATCCACTTACAGTTTTTGAAGACCCGACATCCATCCTCAATGAAGCGGCAGAAGTCCTCAGCAAAGCCGGCAGAAGTCTTCATCCAGACGGCATCTTCTATCTTCATCCATCCGGCGCGGAGCGGCTCCATCTTCAAGACATCCGGCGCGGAGCATCCTCTTCTTCCGACGTCTTCTGGAACAATGAAGTTTCCCTTTAAATGACGTCATCCAAAATGGCGTCCCTTAAATTCAGATTGGCTGATAGAATTCTATCAGCCAATAGGAATTAAGATGGAAAAAATCCTATTGGCTGTTGCAATCAGCCAATAGGATTGAGCTTTCATCCTATTGGCTGATCTAATTAGCCAATAGGATTGAGCTCGCATTCTATTGGCTATTCCTTTCAGCCAATAGAATGCGAGCTCAATCCTATTGGCTGATTGCAACAGCCAATAGGATGAAAGCTCAATTCTATTGGCTGATTGCAACAGCCAAAATGATTTTTTCCACCTTAATTCCTATTGGCTGATAGAATTCTATCAGCCAATCGGAATGTAAGGGACGTCATCTCGGATGGATGTCGGGTCTTCAAAAACTTTAAGTGGATCTTCGGGGGTTAGTGTTAGGTTTTTTAAGGGTTTATTGGGTGGGTTTTAATTTTAGATTAGGGATGTGTGGAGGAAAAAGAGCTAAATGGCAATGCCCATCCAAATGCCCTTTTCAGGGCAATGGGGAGCTTAGGTTTTTTAGATAGAATTTTATTTGGGTGGGTTGGTTGTGTGGGTGGTGGGTTTTACTGTTGGGGGGGGGGGGGTATTTTTATTTACAGGTAAAAGAGCTGATTTCTTTGGGGCAATGCCCTGCAAAAGGCCCTTTTAAGGGCCATTGGTAGTTTATTGTAGGCTAGGTTTTTGTTTTATTTTGGGGGGCTTTTTTATTTTCATAGGGCTCTTAGATTAGGTGTAATTAGTTTAAATATTTGATCATTTATTTTTTATTTTGTGTAATTTAGTGTTTATTTTTTTTGTAACATTGTTTATTTTTTTTGTAACTTAGTATTTTTTATTTTGTGTAACTTAGTTGTTAGTTTTTTGTAACTTTGTAATTTTTAATAGTAGATTTAAATAACTTGAGTAGGGTTAGGTTTTTAAATATATAATATAGTTAATTTAATTTGTAGTTTAATGTAATTTTAGTATAATAGTTAGGGTAGGTTTATTATTAGTTTAATATAGTTTATTGTAATTTTAGTATAATAGTTAGGGTAGATTATTTAATAGTTTAATATAGTTTATTGACAGAAGAGTATAGAGGAATCCTCACAAGAGGTGCGCTTGAGACCAGAAAGGGGGTGCAGTAGTTGTCAGTGGAAGGCTGCTCTCTTACACAAATATCGATTCACAGGAGACCTAAAAAGGAAAAACAGAGGCGCCACATAGAGCAGTAAAGTCTTCAAAAGAAGTGACAAAAGGAGACACAGGGCCTCTAGTAGAAAGCCTCTCACTAGAAGTTGCAGCACAACTCGAGTGCCAGACCAAGCAGCATGGGACCTTCACAGTCACCTATAAGACGCAACGGCAGCGTCAGGACACGTACCAAAGGGGCAGGTACCAGGGCTATCCAATCAGGAGATCCAAACGAGCCGGAGGTCAACAGATCCCAAGATCCATAAATAGCAGACAGGAGCACGGATAGTGTAAAAGTAAAATCTTTTATTTGTACAGAATAACAATAGCGACTCGTTTCTCAGCAAAATATCACAGCTGTTTCATCAGGCTACAAAGATTATACTTTTACACTATCCATGCTCCTGTCTGCTTATGGATCTTGGGATCTGTTGACCTCCGGCTCGTTTGGATCTCCTGATTGGATATCCCTGGTACCTGCCCCTTTGGTACGTGTCCTGATGCTGCCGCTGTGTCTTACGGGTGACTGTGAAGGTCCGTGCTGCTTGGTCTTGCACTCCGGATGTGCCGCAACTTCTGGTAAGAGGCTTTCTACTCGTCTCCTTTTGTTGCTTCTTTTGAAGACTTTACTGCTCTATGTGGCGCCTCTAATATAGTTTATTGTAATTTTAGTATAATTGTTAGGGTAGGTTAATTATTAGTTTAATATAGTTTAATGTAATTGTAGTATAATAGTTAGGGTAGGTCAATTAATAGTTTAATATAGTTTAATTTAAATCTAAAGGTAAGTTTTAATTTATTATAAGATAGGGGTGATGTAATTTTAATGTAATGTACAGTTAGCGGGTTGTTAGGTTTACGGGTTAATAGGTTAATTTAGTTTATGGCAATGTGGGGGCTGGCGGTTTAGCTGTTAATAGCTTTAGTAAGTGGTAGTGATGTGGGAGGCCAGGTGTTTATGGGTTAATAACTTTATTTAGTTGCCCGCGGGGTCCGGGAGTGGTGGAATAGGGGATAATAACTTTATTTAGTTGCGGAGATGTCCGGGAGCGGCAGAATAGGGGTTAATACATTATTTAGGTGGTGGCGGGGTCCGGGAGCGGCGGAATAGGGGTTAATAACATTATGTAGGTTGCGGCGATGTCGGGAAGCGGCGGAATAGAGGTTAATAATATTATGTAGGTGGTGGCGATGTCGAGGTGGCAGATTAGGGGTGTTTAGACTCGGGGTACATGTTAGAGTGTTAGGTGTAAACTTAACTTTTATTCTCCCATAGAAATCAATGGGATATCGGGCAGCAGCGAACATAAGCTTTCACTGCTTTCAGACTCCCATTGATTCCTATGGCATCCGCGGCCTCCAGGGCGGCGGATTGAAAAGCAGGTACACTGGGCCGGAATAGCCGCGAGCGTACCTGTTAGCAGTTTGATAACTTGCAAAAGTTGTCAGATAGTGTCGAATTTGTATTCGGAACATCTGTAATGACGTAAGCATCGATCTGTTTCGGATTGAGACCGGCGGATCGTATGTTACATCACAGATTTCAACTTTTGCCGGTCTGTAGGCTTTGATAAATGAGGCGAATCAGGCTCTCCACAATTATGCTGCGGAATTCCAGCGTATTTGCGGTTGACGGCTTGATAAATAGGCCTCCAAGAGTGTAAGGGTAAGTGGGTCCTTTACAAAAACAAACAAGCAGGGAGAGATAATTGGCACACATAAATCAGTTTGCACATTTATACATTCAGGGGAAGAATTATGAATTCACCTTACAAATAAGTACAGACGATTATGGATGGTGGTGGTGGTGGGGGGGGGACAACAAAAAATGCTCCACACATAATAATATCAGTGGCAACATGTGCAGCAGGAGAGGGTTGGTTGTTGTACATATGAGCTGTATTTAGAGAAAAATTCTAGTGTATGTGTGTGTGTGTGTGGGGGGGGAATGTATCACTTCTTGCACCCTCTGTGCAGTCATATGTACATATGTGCTTATACACGCCATCAAGTCTTATTTAGTTTGTTGTGACCAATTAGGGACAGATACACATGAACTCCTCAACTGTAGACTGTCTTAGTCTCAGGTTTTTTGAAGTCTGCAGAAGTTTTCAGTTAAATTACAGTAAAAGTGGGCAAAATAAGTTATGATAAGTACAATGCAACTATGTTTTTTTTTAAACACATAAATAAAATTTTATGGGGAATTAATTTTTTTTACTTTTTTGAGTTTATTAAAAAAGTAAGGGTTATGGATAGGGTTAGGCTTTGGTCAGACTTAGGGCTAGATTATAAGTGAGACGCAAATGTTTTTGCGCAAGCAATGTGTTCCCGCAAGCATTTTTAATTGTGCTGATATTACACATCAAGTAAAATGTAATAGCAGTTCTTACCGCTATCTCAGAGCTGTAGTTAACTGTTTTCCGAAACTAAAAAGTGTCACAAAACACAAAGAATACATTACAAAGTACAGTTACACTCATAATAACATTATCTAAAAAAAATGATACCCAAAAAATATTGCACAAAAAAATTATAAGGGCTAAAAGATATGAGATCCCGTGTGTTAGAAATAAAAAGCTGCAAAAGGGCTTTAACATTGAGATACATACAGAAACATTGCTAAATATGTATATATGTGTGTGTATATATATATATATATACCTGTTTGTTTCAAACGCTTTAAACCTTTTAGCAATTAATAAAACCTGGCTATCTTCCTCTGACACTGCTTCCATTGCTGCTCTCACACACGGTGGCCCCCACTTTAGCCACACACCTAGGCCATGTAAGAGACATGGTGGCGGTGTTGGGATCTTACTCTCCCCCTCCTGCTCCTATCAGTAACTATCTCCATTTCCATCTCTTTCCTTTTCTTCCTTTAAAGTCAACTGTATTCACCTGTTCTCCCCCAACTCTTTTTCAGAGTGGCAGTTATCTATCACCTCCCTGGACCAACCTCCAAATTCCTTGACAACTTTGCTGCCTGGCTTCCTTACTTTCTCTCTACAAATATACCTACTCTAATTCTGGGGGACTTCAACATCCCTATTCATAACAAATCTGCACCTGCTACCTCTAAACTTCTCAACTCACTAACTCTTTCTGCCTCTCACAATCCACCCTATTCCCTATTTACTATGATGGACACTCTATTGATCTGGTATTTTTCTATCTCTGCTCTCTCTCTGATATCACCTGTCACCCATTTCCCATCTCAGAACACCATCTGCTCAACTTTAATCTTAATATACAGGCTAAACCTACTTATCCCCCTTGCCCCCGCACCTGTAGAAATCTGCACACTGTAGATCCTCTCCAACTTTCCAACCTAATTCAAAAACGCCTCCCCCACACTTCCACAATATCCTGCCCTGACCTTGCTACAACCCACTATAACAATACTCTCTCCTCTGCACTTGACACTCTTGCTCCTCCCTCCCCAACTACGCAAAGTCCACGTCGTCAGCTCCAGTCCTGGCACTTTCAGCAAACACGCCACCTACAAAAATGCTCCCGCACTGCTGAACGTGCCTGGAGGAAATCCCACTCTGAACCTGATTTCATCCACTATAAGTTCATTCTTTATTCTTACACCTCTGCCCTTCACTTAGCTAAGCACACCTACTTCTCTTCTCTTATATCCACTCACTCCTCAAACCCTAAAAAACTCTTCTCCAATTTCAACTCTCTCTTCTACCCACCTGCACCACCCCCTTCATCTGCATTCAGTGCCGAAAACCTGGCTGACTACGTTTTCAATAAAACACTTACCATCCGAAGCAATATCCTAACACAAGCCTGCAATCTCCCAACTTCGGTCCAGTTACCCCCTCTGCCACTCTCTGCACACTCCTCCAAAATACTGAGAGTGAAGTGGGTTCCCTATTGTTTTCCTCAGACTTCACTACCTGCCCAATTGATCCTATTCCTTCACATATAATACCTTCTCTGTCTTCCACCCTCACTCCAGCTCTTACTCACATATTCAACCTATACCTTTCTACCGGTTCATTCCCTGCCTCCTTCAAACATGTAAAGGTCACCCCATCCTCAAAAATCCCTCCCTTGACCCAAACTCTCCTGCAAACTACTGCCCCATATCACTGCTCTCGCTAGCTTCAAAAATCCTTTAAAAACTAGTTTTTGATCACCTAACCCACTTCCTGTCCTCCAACTCATTGCTTGACCCCCTGCAATCTGGCTTCCGTCCCCAACACTCAACTGAGATTGCCCTCACCAAGGTTACTAACAATCTCCTTTCTGATAAAAACAATGGCAAATACTCTACACTCATCTTACTTGACCTCTCTGCTACCTTTGACACTGTTGACCATCCCCTCATCCTATGGACTCTCAACTCTCTTGGGCTCTGTGACACTGCCCTCTCCTGGATTCACTCTTATCTCTCTTACAGATCCTTCTCCATATCTTTTGCTGGTGACACCTCGTCTCTATTGCCTCTGTCTGGTGGAGTACTTCAAGGCTCTGTTCTGGGTCCTCTACTCTTCTCTATTTCCACTTCTTCACTGGGTAAACTTATCAACAGCTATGGCTTCAACTATCACCTCTATGCTGATGATACCCAGATCTACTTATCCACCCCTGCACTCTCTCCTTCTGTCAATTCTCACATCAGTGACTGCTTATCTGGCATTTCCTCCTGGATGGCCTCTCACCACCTAAAACTAAACATGTCCAAGACTGAACTACTTCTAATCCCCCTCTAACTCTACTCCAGTTTCAAATTTTTCTATCACTGTTGGCGGCAACACTATCTCCCCATCACCCCAAGTCCGCTGCCTTGGAGTCACACTTGACTCAAACCTGTCCTTCATTCCCCACATCCAATTACTATCTTCATCCTGCTGCAACCACCTACGCAATATCTCCAAAATGTGTCCGTTTCTAAACTCGGAAACTACTAAACAGCTAATCCACTCCGTGGTAATTTCCTGACTTGACTACTGTAATAACCTACTAACTGGCCTCCCTCTCTCCCGCCTCTCCCCCTTCAATCCTTTCTAAATGTCTCTGCCAGGCTAATCCACCTCTCCCGATGCTCTGTATCTGCTGCACCTCTCTGTGAGATCCTTCACTGGCTCCCCATTCAAAGGATAGTTAAATTCAAAATTCTTACCCTGACCTACAAAGCCCTCAACAATACTGCCCCACCCTACCTGTCCTCACTCATCAACAAATATACTCCAGCCCGCCCCCTAAGATCCAACAATGACCTGCTCCTTGCATCCTCTACCATCACCTACTCCCATGCTAGACTACAGGACTTCCCTCGTGAGACACTAACCCTCTGGAATGCACTTCCTTAAGCTGTCAGACGTTCCCCTAACCTGTACTCCCCTAAATAACTTTTTGTTCATGGAAGCTTATCACCCGACTCAGTAACAAATTAATTTCACTTATCTAACAGCTGCCCTCATCTTACATCATTCTCACCTTTGCAGTCTCCACCTCCTGTTTCCTATCGTCCTACCCATCTAGATTGTAAGTTCCCACAGGAATTGGACCCTCAATTTCCCCTGTATTTGTCTGTAAAATTTTGTCTTATATTGTATTGTTTCTCTGTTGTACTTTTATCTTTGTACCCATGGGCAGCGCTGCGGAATCTGTTGGCGCTTTATAAATAAAGAATAATAATAATATATATGTCTATAATATTTATAAATAGGTATTCCTATATATATATTTGTATATATCTTTACCTATATAAAATCATCTATATATCTAGGTATAAATATATATTTGTTTTATAAACCATCAGATATATGTAGAAATATTTAATTATGAACATATTCCGTTATGTAAAGAACTTGGCAAATGAAATATTCCTATATTCATGTCAGGTTAGTGTTAATGAGAATATGCAATGTTGATTGCACAATATTCAGGTGTTAGGTTTTTTTTCAACATTTTTTTTCCAAGAGAATTAGTATTCTGACACCCAAGATCTCTGTTTTCAAGCCTGATTACAGTAAAAGCAATTGTTTTACAAGTTGATCACAAAAGTATGTGAAACATTTGTTCAAATATTTACTCAAATTTAAATTAAACTAAATTAAGTAAAAGGTGAAATGCCTCAATTATTTTGTAAATCCTGTTATATTTGTGGGTAAACTCATTCAGCTAGATTACGAGTTTTGCGTTATGAGTCAAATAGCATCGTTATGGCCCATAACGCTTCATTTTCCCTAACGCTGCTATTACAAGTCTTGTCGGTATAGGTGTACCGCACACTTTTAGCCAGTCACGCAACGTTAGTATCGAACTTTTAAAAAAGTCCTTTTTCAATGGCACTCCCATAGCGCCGGTATTACGAGTTTGCCTGGGAGGCCAAAAAGTGAGCGGTATACTCTATAACAACAAGATCCGTACCACCATCTAAAGTCAGTAGTTATGAGTTTTAGGTTACAAAGCTGTACTATAAAACTCATAACTAAAATGTTAAAAAGTACACTAACACCCATAAACTACCTATTAACCCCTAAACCGCCACCCTTCCGCATCGCAAACACTATAATAAAGTTATTAACCCCTAATCTGCTGCTCCGGACATCGCTAAACTAAACTACACATTAAAAAAATCCTAACACTACTCTAGAAATTACAAAAAGTATCTAATTACAAAAAAAATAAAATAACTAAATTACAAAAAAAACCCCCACTAAATTACGAAAAATAAGAAACAAATTATCAAAAATAATAAAGAATTACACCTAATCTAATAGCCCTATCAAAATAAAAAAAAAATAGCCTACAATAAACTACCAATGGCCCTTAAAAGAGCCTTTTGTGGGGCATTGCCCCAAAGATATCAGCTCTTTTACCTGTAAAAAATACCAACACCCCCCAACAGTAAAACCCACCACCCCCACAACCAACCCCCCCAAATAAAATAACTATCTAAAAAACTAAGCTCCCCACTGCCCTGAAAATGGCATTTGTATGGGCATTGCCTTTAAAAGGGCATTTAGCTCTTTTACATGCCAATACCCTAAACTAAAATTAAAACCCACCCAAAAAAAACTTTAAAAAAACCTAACACTAACCCCCAAAGATCCACTTACAGTTATTGAAGTCCTGCTTGAAGGATCCATCCAGCCGGCGAAGTCCTCATCCATGCGTCAAGAAGTCTTCATCCAGGCGGCCTCTTTTATCTTGATCCAGCCAGCAAAGTCCTCATCCAGGCGGCAAGAAGTCTTCATCCAGACGGCATCTTCTATCTTCATTCATCTGGCGCAGAGTGGGTCCATCCTGAAGACATGCGGCATGGAGCATCCTCTTCTTACGGTCGCCGGTGTAAACTGGAACTTCAATGCAAGTGACGTCATCCAAGATGGCATCCCTTGCATTCCTATTGGCTGAAAGATTTCAATCAGCCAATAGGATTAGAGCTGCTAAAATCCTATTGGCTGTTCCAATCAGCGAATAGGATTGAGCTCTCATCCTATTGGCTGATTGGAACAGCCAATAGGATTTTAGCAGCTCTAATCCTATTGGCTGATTGAAATATTTCAGTCAATAGGAATGCAAGGGGCCCCATCTTGGATGACGTCACTTGCATTGAAGTTGCAATTCCAGTGTACGGCGGCGGCCGTATGAAGAGGATGCTCCGCACTGGATGTCTTCAGGATGCACCAGCTCCGTGCTGGATGGATGAAGATAGAAGACGCCGTCTGGATGAGGACTTCTTGAGGCCTGGATGAGCACTTTGCCGGCTGGATGAAGATGGAAGAGGCCGCCCGGATGAAGACTTCTTGCTGCATGGATGAGGACATCGCCGGCTGGATGAATCCTTCAAGCGGGACTTCAAGAACTGTAAGTGGATTGTCAGGGGTTAGTGTTTTAAGGGTTTTTTGGGTGGTTTTAATTTTTAGTTTAGGGTCTGGGCATGTAAAAGTGCTTAATGCCCTTTTAAGGGCAATGCCCATACAAATGCCCTTTTCAGGGCAATGGGGAGCTTAGTTTTTTTAAGATATTTATTTTATTTGGGGGGTTGGTTATGGAGGTGGTGGGTTTTACTGTTGGGGGGTGTTTGTATTTTTTTACAGGTAAAAGAGCTGATATCTTTGGGGCAATGCCCCACAAAAGGCTCTTTTAAGGGCCATTGGTAATTTATTGTAGGCTATGGTTTTTTTATTTTGTGGGGGAGTTATTTTGATAGGGCTATTAGTTTAGGTGTAATTCTTTTTTATTTTTGATAATTTGTTTCTTATTTTTTGAAATTTAGGGTTTGTTTTTTTATGTAATTTAGTTAATTTTATTTTTAGTTTTTTTTGTGTTTATTTTTTTTTGTAATGTTAGGTTTTAGTGTAAGGCAGGTTAGGTTTTATTTTACAGGTAAGTTTGTATTTATTTTAACTAGGTAGCTATTAAATAGGTAATAACTATTTACTAACTAGTCTACCTAGTTAAAATAAATACAAACTTACCTGTGAAATAAAAATATTAGTTATATTGTAGCTAGCTTAGGTTTTATTTTACAGGTAAGTAAGTATTTAGTTTTAAATAGTTATTATTTAGTTAATAATTGTAACTTTAGTTTAGCTCTATTTTAATTATGTTAAAGTTAGGGGGTGTTAGGCTTAGGGTTACGTTAGGGTTAGGGTTAGGTTTAGGGGTTAATGGATTTATTTAGTGGTAGTGATGTAGGAGGCCAGAGGTTTAGAGGTTAAAAACTTTAGTATAGTGGCGGCGACATCAGGAGCGGCAGATTAGGGGTTGGGGATGGCAGATTAGGGGTTAATAACTGTATGTAGGTGGCGGAGATGTCTGGGCGTCAGATAAGGGGTTAATAACTGTATATAGGTTTCAGTGATATCGGGGGCGGCAGATTAGGGGTTAATAATTGTATGTAGCGATGTCGAGGACGGCGGATTAGGGGTGTTTAGACTCAGGGTTTATGTTATGGTGTTAGGTTTAAATGTAACTTTTTATTTCCCCATAGACATCAATGGGGCTGCGTTATGGAGCTTTTGTTTCCGCGATCACAGGTGCTAGGCTTTTTTTTGCCGGCTCTCCCCATTGATGTCTATGGGGAAATCGTGCACGACCACGTCAAAGCAGCGCTTGATTTCGGTGCGGTATGGAGCTCAACGCAACCATTTCGCCTGCACAAGCCTGCTTTTGTAAAACTGGTAATAGCAGCGCTATAGAGAGGTGAAATAACGCTGCTTTTGTGACGGTCGTTAAAATCCCTAAAGCGATCAAAACTCATAATCTATCTGATTATTATTATAACCTTTAGTTTTAATTATCTTTGACATTCTCATCCAAGTGCTATGACTGGAAATCACTGGATCACATACACTAACACTGTATTTGATAATGTTATTTTAGCAGAGGTTTATGAGCAGGCCAGGGCAGATGTAGCAAATTATGGTTAGAGATAGGATTTGAGGTAAGGATAATCATAGGATTAGGATTACAAATATATATATATATATATATATATATATATATATATATTAAACATTTTTACTGATTTTGTGAATCGCTAATTTATTGTGTGCTCATAAATGTGCAAATTTGCCCGTTTAAGGGCACACAATAAAAGTGGCTGGTTAATAGTGATGTCGCGAATAGTTCCCGGCGAACATAGCTTGTTCGCGTTCCCCGTGGTGGGCGAACATATGCGATGTTCGATCCGCCCCCTATTCGTCATCATTGAGTAAACTTTGACCCTGTATCTCACAGTCTGCAGACACATTTCAGCCAATCAGCAGCAGACACTCCCTCCCAGACACTCCCAGCACCTGGACAGCAGCCATTTTAGATTCATTCTGATCCTGCATTCTTAGTGAGAGGAGGGATAGTGTAGCTGCTGCTGATTTTATAGGGAAATTGATAGCTAGGCTAGTGTATTCAGTGTCCACTACAGTCATGAAGGACTCATCTGATCTCTGCTGTAAGTACAGCACCCCAAAAAGCCCTTTTTAGGGCTAGAACATCTTTTTTTTTTTTTTTTGCCTGTGTAATTTTGACTGTGAAACATCAGTCTGCTAGTGTAATCTAATTGCAGTTGCCTGCCTGCAGTGCCACCACTCATATCTGTTGTAACAGTAGTGTAAATTTTGTAAAAAAAAAACTTTTTTGACTGTGAAACATCAGTCTGCTAGTGTAATCTATATACAGTTGCCTGCCTGCCAGTGTGTGTGCCAGGCCCACTTGCCAACTGGTGCCACCACTCATATCTGTTGTAACAGTAGTGTCAATTTTTTACAAAAAAACTTTTTTGACTGTGAAACATCAGTCTGCTAGTGTAATCTAATTGCAGTTGCCTGCCTGCCAGGATGTGTGCCAGGCCCACTTGCTAAGTGCCACCACTCATATCTATTGTAACAGTTGTGTAAATTTAAAAAAAAAAAACTTTTTTGACTGTGAAATATCAGTCTGGTAGTGTAATCTATATGCAGTTGCCTGCCTGCCAGCGTGTGTGCCAGGCCCACTTGCCAACTAGTGCCACCACTCATATCTGTTGTAACAGTAGTGTAAATTTTTTACAAAAAAACTTTTTTGACTGTGAAACATCAGTCTGCTAGTGTAATCTAATTGCAGTTGCCTGCCTGCCAGCGTGTGTGCCAGGCCCACTTGCTAAGTGCCACCACTCATATCTGTTGTAACAGTAGTGTAAATTTTGTAAAAAAAAATTTTTTGACTGTGAAACATCAGTCTGCTAGTGTAACCTAATTGCAGTTGCCTGCCAGCGTGTGTTCCAGGCCCACTTGCCAACTAGTGCCACCACTCATATCTGTTGTAACAGTAGTGTAAATTTTTAAAAAAAAAACTTTTTTGACTGTGAAACATCAGTCTGCTAGTGTAATCTAATTGCAGTTGCCTGCCTGCCAGGGTGTGTGCCAGGCCCACTTGCCAACTACTGCCACCACTCATATCTGTTGTAACAGTAGTGTCAATTAAAAAAAACAAAAACTTTTTTGACTGTGAAACATCAGTCTGCTAGTGTAATCTAATAGCAGTTGCCTGCCTGCCAGCGTGTGTGCCAGGCCCACTTGCCAACTAGTGCCACCACTCATATCTGTTGTAACAGTAGTGTAAATTTAAAAAAAAAAACTTTTTTGACTGTGAAACATCAGTCTGCTAGTGTAATCTATTAGCAGTTGCCTGCCTGCCATCGTGTGTGCCAGGCCCACTTGCCAACTAGTGCCACCACTCATATCTGTTGTAACAGTAGTGTAAATTTAAAAAAAAAAACTTTTTTGACTGTGAAACATCAGTCTGCTAGTGTAATCTATTAGCAGTTGCCTGCCTGCCATCGTGTGTGCCAGGCCCACTTGCCAACTAGTGCCACCACTCATATCTGTTGTAACAGTAGTGTAAATTTAAAAAAAAAAACGTTTTTGACTGTGAAACATCAGTCTGCTAGTGTAATTTAATTGCAGTTGCTTGCCTGCCAGCATGTGTGCCAGGCCCACTTGCCAACTAGTGCCACCACTCATATCTGTTGTAACAGTAGTGTAATTTAAAAAAAAAAAAACTTTTTCGACTGTGAAACATCAGTCTGCTAGTGTAATCGAATTGCAGTTGCCTGCCTGCCAGCGTGTGTGCCAGTCTCACTTGCCAACTAGTGCCACCACTCATATCTGTTGTAACAGTAGTGTACATTTTTTTAAAAAAAACTTTTTTGACTGTGAAACATCAGTCTGCTAGTGTAATCGAATTGCAGTTGCCTGCCAGCGTGTGTGCCAGTCCCACTTGCCAACTAGTGCCACCACTCATATCTGTTGTAACAGTAGTGTAAATTTTTTTAAAAAAACTTTTTTGACTGTGAAACATCAGTCTGCTAGTGTAATCTAATTGCAGTTGCCTGCCTGCCAGCGTGTGTGCCAGGCCCACTTACCAACTAGTGCCACCACTCATATCTGTTGTAACAGTAGTGTAAATTTAAAAAAACAAAACTTTTTTGACTGTGAAACATCAGTCTGCTAGTGTAATCTAATTGCAGTTGCCTGCCTGCCAGTGTGTGTGCCAGTCCAACTTGCCAACTTGCCACCACTCATATCTGTTGTAACAGTAGTGTAAATTTTTTTTTAAAAAACTTTTTTGACTGTGAAATATCAGTCTGGTGTTTTGTGTCAGGCTCACAGCGTATACTGTGCCCACTCACAGTAGCTTGCACGCATAGTAGCACTAATCAAAAAAAAAATGACAGGCAGGCCAACCCGCAGGTGCCATCGTGGTCGTGGTGCTGTGATTCCCTTTGGCCATAGAATAATGCCCAGTGTTAGGCCACGTACCATGAACACGAAAAGTTCTGATGAAATAGTTGACTTTATAACACAGGACACCCAATCTTCTACAGCTTCCGCTCGTAACCTTGACGCATCATCCTCCTCCTCTAGCTTAGCTTCGGGCACCTCTCAACTTACCACTCGCCCGCCTGCCGCCACCACTGACACTAGCACCACAGCCACCTCACTTGATCTGTCAGAGGAGTTATGTACACCTCAGTGTGAAGAAATGAGTGATGCGCAACCATCATTGACAGAGGATGTAGATAACTGTGATATGTCTCAGTCAGGCAGCATTACAGACATGGACGACGCACAGTGTGATGATGATGATGATGATGTTGTACCCGCCGTTGCTTCCGTTGTTGAGTTGTCAGATACAAGTGAAGGGGTTGATGATGACGATGCGTCCGTGGATGTCACGTGGGCGCCTGGTAGAAGAGAAGAAGAACAGGGGGAAAGTTCAGATGGGGAGACAGAGAGGAGCAGGAGGAGGAGACGAGTTGGAAGCAGGGGGAGGTCGTCGAAAGGAGCTAGTGGCACAGTCAGACAGCATGCATCGGCACCCGGGATCAGCCAGACAGCACGCCAATCAATGCATGATGTTGCCACCACCAGAATGCCGTCATTGCAGAGCTCAGCATTGTGGCATTTTTTTATGTGTCTGCCTCTGACAACAGCAATGCCATTTGCAACCTGTGCCAAAAGAAACTGAGTCGTGGGAAGTCCAACACCCACCTAGGTACAACTGCTTTGCGAAGGCACATGATCTCACATCACAAACGCCTATGGGATGAACACATGAGGACAAGCAGCACACAAACTCAAAGCCGCCATCCTCCTCCTGGTCCAGCATCTTCAGCCACGTCAACCACTGCTGTGCTCCTTGCCCCCTCTCAACCATCCGCCAATCTGTCTCTCTTCCGGAGCAGTTCCTGCTCATCTGCCCCCAGTCAGGTGTCTGTCAATGACATGTTTGAGCGTAAGAAGCCAATGTCACCAAGTCACCCCCTTGCCCGGCATCTGACAGCTGGCTTGTCTGAACTCTTAGCCCGCCAGCTTTTACCATACAAGCTGGTGGAGTCTGAGGCGTTCAAAAAATTTGTAGCTATTGGGACACCGCAGTGGAAGGTACCCGGCTGAAATTTCTTTGCACAAAAGGCAATCCCAAACCTGTACTCGATTGTGCGAAAGGAAGTAATGGCATGTCTGGCACACAGTGTTGGGGCAAGGGTCCATCTGATCACTGATAGCTGGTCTGCAAAGCATGGTCAGGGCAGGTATATCACCTACACTGCGCATTGGGTAAACCTGCTGATGGCTGCCAAGCATGGAATGCGTGGCTCTGCAGAGGAGTTGGTGACACCGCCACGACTTGCAGGCAGGCCTGCTGCCACCTCCTCTACTCCTCCTACTCCATCCTCTTCCATAACCTCCTCGGCTGAGTCCTCTTCTGCTGATGCGTCTTGCTCCACATCAACAGCACCCCCCCAGCTCCCCAGGTACTATTCCACATCCCGGATACAGCAGTGTCACGCCGTCTTGGGGTTGACTTGCCTTAAAGCAGAGAGTCACACCGCAGCAGCACTCCTGTCCGCCCTGAACGCACAGGTGGATCAGTCCACCAACTGGAGATCGGCAAAGTGGTTTCTGACAACGGAAGTAATTTGGTGGCGGCATTGAAATTGGGCAAGTTGACACATGTGTCGTGCATGGCACATGTGTGTAATCTGATTTACAACGCTTTGTGCATAAGTACCCAGGCTTACAGGACGTCCTGAAGCAGGCCAGGAAGGTGTGTGGCCATTTCAGGCGTTCCTACATGGCCATGGCGCACTTGTCAGATATCCAGCTGCGAAACAACCTGCCAGTGAGGCGCTTGATTTGCGACAGCCCGACACGTTGGAATTCAACACTCCTAATGTTCGACTGCCTGCTCCAACAAGAAAAAGCTGTTAACGAGTATTTGTATGACCGGAGTGCTAGGACAGCCTCTGGGGAGCTGGGAATTTTTGCCACGTTACTGGACGCTCATGTGCAATGCCTGTAGGCTCATGTGTCCTTTTGAGGAGGTGACAAACCTAGTCAGTCACACCGAAGGCACCATCAGCAACATCATACCATTTGTTTTCTTCCTGGAGCGTGCCCTGCGAAGAGTGCTGGATCAGGCCGTAGATGAGCGTGAAGAGGAAGAGTTGTGGTCACCATCACCACCAGAAACAGCCTTATCAGCATCGCTTGCTGGACCAGCGGCAACGCAGGAAGAGGATTGTGAGGAAGAGGAGTCAGAGGAGGAATGTGGCTTTGAGGAGGAAGCACAACAGGCATCCCAGGGTGCTTGTTGTCACCTATGTGGTACCCGTGGTGTTGTACGTGTCTGGGAGGGAAGAAGATACCTTCAGTGAGATCAGTGAGGACAAGGAATGGGACATGAGTAGCTTGGCATCCAACCTTGTGCAAATGGGGTCTCTCATGCTGTCGTGCCTGTTGAGGGACACTCATATAAAAAAGCTGAAGGAGAACGAACTGTACTGGGTGTCCACGCTACTAGACCCCCGGTATAAGCATAAAGTGCTTGAAATGTTACCGAATTCCCACAAGTCGGAAAGGATGGAGCAGTTCAAAAATAAATTAAAAAGTATGCTTTAAACAGTGTATAAGGGTGATGTCACAGCACAACGGGAATCTAACAGGGGAAGAGGTGAAAGTAATACTCCTCCTCCCACGACCACGCCGGAAAGGACAGGACGCTTTACAGACGTGTTGTTGATGGAGGACATGCAGACCTTTTTAACTCCTATGCATTGCCACAGCCCTTCGGGGTCCAGCCTCAGAGAACGACTCAAACGACAGGTAACAGACTACCTCACCTTAACTGCAGATCTCGACACTCTGAGGAGCGATGAACCCCTTGACTACTGGGTGTGCAGGCTTGACCTGTGGCCTGAGCTATCCCAATTTGCCATAGAACTTCTGGCCTGCCCCGCTTCAAGTGTCCTGTTGGAAAGGACCTTCAGTGCAGCAGGAGGTATTGTCACTGAGAAGCGAAGTCGCCTAGGTCAAAAAAGTCTCGATTACCTCACCTTTATTAAGATGAATGAGGGATGGATCCCTAAGGGACTGACATTGGGCGATACATTCGAGTAAAAAAGTGCTGATGAGATAAGCTGCCTTGGTCTAAAAATGGTCCACGCTCTGCTGTATTTTATCTCCGAATGCAGGATGACTTGCGTGACTTATCCGCCACCAACTAGGGTTCAAGCCCCCATGTTTTAGGGCACTTTCTGCCAGGGAAACAAACATCAATTTTTCTGGCCGCTGCTCCAGCAGCGTCTGCAACAATACCTATTTTTTCAGGCATGTGTACATGCCAAATTTTTCTGGCCTCTGGTGCTGCACTGTGGCTTCAAAAATCAAACCAAAAAAATGGCACATAACAGGGATTAAACTGATAGGAATAGTACTACTTAACACACCACTCCTATCTGGTGGCACATTAGATTGTACGCGCAGTGCCCCAAATTTGAAGTAGGAGGACCGACAAAGCATCTTTTTCCATCTCCCGGTTCCTAAAATCCATGCCATATACACGTCCCCTGATAGGGGATGTAACAGGGATTAAATTGATAAGAATAGTACTACTTAACACAACACTCATATCTGTTGTCACAGTAGATTGCAAGCATAGTACCACTAATTAAAAAAAAAAATGACAGGCAGAGGCAGGCCACCCCGCAGGGGCCGTCGTGGTGCTGTGATTCCCTTTGTCCCTAGAATAATGCCCAGTGTTCAGAGGCCACGTACCCTGAACTCGAAAACTTCGGAGCACATAGTTGACTGGCTAACACAGGACACCCAATCTTCTACAGCTTCCGCTCGGAACCTTGACGCGGTGTCTGTCAAGGTGTCTGTCAAGGACATGTTTGAGCGTAAGAAGCCAATGTCACAAACTTACCCCCTTGCCCGGCGTCTGACAGCTGGCTTGTCTGAACTCTTAGCCCGCCAGCTTTTACCATACAAGCTGGTGGAGTCAGAGGCGTTCCAAAAATTTGTAGCTATTGGGACACCGCAGTGGAAGGTACACGGCCAAAATTTCATAAATCAATGCCAGATACACGTCCCCTGATGGGGGACGTAACAGGGATTAAACTGATAAGAATAGTACTACTTAACACACCACTCATATCTGGTGGCACAGTAGATTGCACGCGCAGTGCCCCAAATTCAGAGCCTCGGGCCCTGCAACTGCCTCTGGGAACCTTACCATGGGTCCCAGACCGCCCGTCTTGTAATTCTCTGTCTGGGAAATTATCTATCTATCAAATCTATCTATTTATCTATCAAATCTATCTATCGTATCTATCATCAAATCTATCTATTGCATCTATTGATCTATCTAATCTATGTATCTATCTATCTATCTCGTGGCCGGACCGACCAAGCATCTTTTTCCATCTCCCGGTTCCTAAAATCATCTCCGGGTTCCTAAAATCGATGCCATACCTGTACTCGATTGTGCAAAAGGAAGTAATGGCATATGGGGTCTTTCATGCTGTCGTGCCTGTTGAGGGACCCTCGTATAAAATGGCTGAAGGAGAACGACCTGTACTGGGTGTCCAAGCATCTTTTTCCATCTCCCGGTTCCTAAAATCATCTCTGGGTTCCTAAAATCGATGCCATATACACGTCCCCTGATAGGGGACGTAACAGGGATTAAACTGATAAGAATAGTACTAGTTAACACACCACTCCTATCTGGTGGCACAGTAGATTGCACACGGTGCTCTGACAAAATGCAGAAGGACATTTGGCAGACGGACATTTGGCAGACGGACATTTGGCCGACAGGCAGAAAGCTAAAGAATGTTCCGATTTCGGCCGAGGGCAGATACACAGAGTGCTCTGTTCTAATCAGAGCCTCGGGCGCTGCAACTGCCTCTGGGAACCTTACCATGGGTCCCAGACCGCCCATCTTGTAATTCTCTGTCTGGGAAATTATCTATCTATCAAATCTATCTATTTATCTATCAAATCTATCTATTGTATCTATCATCAAATGTATCTATTTCTTCTATTGATCTATCTATCTAATCTATGTATCTATCTATCTATCTATCTATCTATCTCGTGGCTGGACCGACCAAGCATCTTTTTCCATCTCCCGGTTCCTAAAATCATCTCCGGGTTCCTAAAATCGATGCCATATACACGTCCCCTGATAGGGGACGTAACAGGGATTAAACTGATAAGAATAGTACTAGTTAACACACCACTCCTATCTGGTGGCACAGTAGATTGCACGCGCAGTGCTCCAAATTCAGAGCCTCGGGCCCCGCAACTGCCTCTGGGAACCTTACCATGGGTCCCAGACCGCCCGTCTTGTAATTCTCTGTCTGGGAAATTATCTATCTATAAAATCTATCTATTTATCTATCTATCAAATCTATCTATCTATCTATCGTATCTATCATCAAATGTATCTATTGCATCTATTGATCTATCTAATCTATGTATCTATCTATCTATCTCATGGCCGGACCGACCAAGCATCTTTTTCCATCTCCCGGTTCCTAAAATCATCTCCGGGTTCCTAAAATCGATGCCATACCTGTACTCGATTGTGCAAAAGGAAGTAATGGCATATGGGGTCTTTCATGCTGTCGTGCCTGTTGAGGGACGCTCGTATAAAATGGCTGAAGGAGAACGACCTGTACTGGGTGTCCAAGCATCTTTTTCCATCTCCCGGTTCCTAAAATCATCTCCGGGTTCCTAAAATCGATGCCATATACACGTCCCCTGATAGGGGACGTAACAGGGATTAAACTGATAAGAATAGTACTAGTTAACACACCACTCCTATCTGGTGGAACATTAGATTGCACGCGCAGTGCCCCAAATTGGAAGTAGGAGGACCGACCAAGCATCTCATCTCTGTGTGATTCCTGTTCTTGTAGGACAGTTAATGGGTCAGTCATGTTGCACAGCTCCTCAATGTGACAAATCTTCCTGGTTAGCTCGTTGTTCTCTTTTTCCCAGCTGCTGGATCTGATCAGAGATTGTGAGTAAAACCTGCTCCTGCTGCCGGGTGATCTCACTCAGGACTCGCTTCTCTAGGTCTTCCAGCTGTTTCCTGATGTCCCTAATCAGGGCAGTCAGTCTCTCTGTTACACCAGCTGCTTTCTCTTGCACCCCTCTCCTGTGCTTCTGCAGACTCTGGACTCTTTTCTCAGTCTCCTCTCTCTTTGTGGTCAGTTTCTGCAGAACATTTCTCAGTTTCTTTTTCTTCTTCTCAGAAGCCTCATTCAGCAGCTCGACCTGGTGTCCCCTGTGCTCTCCGGCCAGGGAGCAGGACACACAGATACAGGCAGCATCTTCAGTGCAGTAATATAATAGGAGCATCTTGTGGGTGGAGCATTTTCTGTTACCCCAGGAAGTGATTGCACTTATGCTTATATACATATATATTTATGTTAAACTTAATATGTGTATATGCATATATTAACACATAAATATATATGTATATATTCATATACATATATATTTTTCATTTGTTTCCCATTGCTGCTCGACTTACCCCCTTCGGTGCGCTAGGTTTTCAGCTGTATCTCACGGAATGAGAAAGAGGCTCTCATTGGAGCCTATGGAAGGTCGCTCTCATGAGCTCAATTCTTTCCTGCAATGCGAACGCAAGGTCAAGTTTGCATTGCGCCTAACTTATAATACCAGTGCACATTTGCTTTTGATATGTATCCCTGTAATGGGATTTTCTGTGCTCACCAGGCACATTCCAAGAGTGTTATCCATTAAAAAAAAATAACTTGCTGGACATTGTGCCTGCAATTGGCCCTGATTCAACCACCAGCAGCAGCCTTGGGGGCAATTGGCCCCCAAAAATCCCAAAATTACTATATATAATTTTACTATAATTAAACGTTTTATAATACAATCAGAAAATGTTTACTGTGACTTTAATGTAACAGTAGGTGGCACCAAAGCCACTAAATATAAAAGAAATTTGGAGAATGTTAAAAAACAGGATGAACTCATAAGATTCATTACCACACATAATAAATAGCAGATATATTATTATAAAGACTATTCTAAGTAAACATTGGTACACAGCCACTTTCTAAAAACATCAACTCAAGGAAACTGGTTGTGGTTGATGTGACTTAGGTTAAAATGTGGTTGTTATTTTTGGAGCAAGTGTTATATATATATATATATATATATATATATATATAAATAAATATATATATATATATATATATTTTATATATATATATATATATATATATATATATATATATATATATATATATATATATATATATATATATATATATAAATAATCTCCCATGTAAAGACTGCACTTATTGGATTTCCAAAGATAAAAAATAACTTTTATTCAAAACATATGGTAAAAACAAGGGAAAGTCCATGACGTTTTGATGCCCAACTGGCATCTTTATTAAATTAATGAACTCGGACTTTTGTTGGGATATCATGCCTGTGATATCTCTGATCTAAGAACTGGGAACATTTGATACAGATGCCAGTTGGGCATCGAAACGTCATCGACTTTCCCTTGTTATTATTTATCTTTGGAAACCCAGTGAGTGCAGTCTTTACATGGGAGATTGTTACTATTGACAGCGGACTGGTACCCTGGTTGTTGCTGCTTAAGCTGGATAAAAGGAGAGCAGATCCTTTTGGAATTTATATATAGATATGGCCATATTGTGTGACTAAGATCCCAATTTTATTTAAAACTTATATTATGTGTGGTTTCATTTTGGATGTGTGCCAATACTTTGTTGTTTGTTTGTATTTACTTTGGTCATTTTGGCAGCACTCCCACAATATGTGCACTAATATATAATATTTTTTTGTTAGGTGTGCTTAACCAAACCCAGTAAGGCAAAAATGTATAGTGTTAGGACCAGTCTATTTTGGGACACCTTGTAAGTGGTGACTGGCTGAGCAGAATATGGCCTTATTGCGTGACTAAGATCCCAATTTTATTTAAAAGTATAAAGTTTTAGCAGGCATTTTTTTGCAGCCTTTATATTATAATAAGTGTGGTTTCATTTTGGATGTGTGCAAACACTTTGTTGTCTGTTTGTTTTATATATATATATATATATATATATATATATATATATATATATATATTTTAATGCACAAATTTAGAAGCTAACCCCTAGATTATGAGTTTTTGTCGGTAAGGCTGTGCGGGGCTAACAAGCCTTTTTTTCTTACCGCTCACTTAAGCCAACACTGGTATTACAGGTTTTCTTCAAGCCGGCGTTAGCCTCAGAAAAGAGAGCATTGAGCAAAATTTAGCTCCACATCTCACTGTAATAACAGCGTTGCTTACGGTAGCGGTAAGCTGGCAAAACGTGCTCGTGCACGATTTCCCCATAGGAAACAATGGGGCTGAGTTGGCTGAAAAAAAACCTAACACCTGCAAAAAAGCAGCGTTCAGCTCCTAACGCAGCCCCATTGCTTCCTATGGGAAAATTAAATTTATGTCTGCACCTAACACCCTAACATGAACCCCGAGTCTAAACACCCCTAATCTCACACTTATTAACCCCTAATCTGCCCCCCCCGCTATCGCTGACACCTACATTATAATTATTAACCCCTAATCTGCCGCTCCGGACACCGCCGCCATCTACATTATACTTATGAACCCCTAATCTACTGCCCCCAACATCGCCGACATCTACATTATAGTTATTAACCCCTAATCTGACCCCCCCAACGTCGCCGCAACTATATTATATTTATTATCCCCTAATCTGCCGCCGCCAATGTCGCCGTCACTATAATAAATCGATTAACCCCTAAACCTAAGTCTAACCCTAACCCTAACACCCCCCTAACTTAAATATAATTTAAATACATCTAAATAAATTTACTACAATTAAATAAATTATTCCTATTTAAAACTAAATACTTACCTATAAAATAAACCCGAAGCTAGCTACAATATAACTAATAGTTACAGTGTAGCTAGCTTAGGTTTTATTTTTATTTTACAGGCAACTTTGTATTTATTTTAACTAGGTACAATAGTTATTAAATAGTTATTAACTATTTAATAACTTCCTAGTTAAAATAAGTACAAAAGTACCTGTAAAATAAACCCTAACCTAAGTTACAATTACACCTAACACTACACTATAATTAAACTAATTACCTAAACTACCTACAATTAATTACAATTAAATTAAATAAACTAAATTACGGAAAAAAAACAACACTAAATTACAGAAAATAAAAAAAGAGTTACAAGAATTTTAAACTAATTACACCTAATCTAATCCCCCTAATAAAATAAATAATCCCCCCCCAAATAATAAAATTCCCTACCCTATACTAAATTATAAATAGCCCTTAAAAGGGCCTTTTGTGGGGCATTGCCCCAAAGTAATCAGCTCTTTAAAAAATTACAATACCCCCCCAAATTAAAACCCACCACCCACACACCCAACCCTACTCTAAAACCCACCCAATCCCCACTTTAAAAAAAACTAACACTAACCCCCTTGAAGATCACCCTACCTTGAGCCATCTTCACCCAGTCAGGCACAAGTGGTCCTCCAGAGGGTCCGAAGTCTTCATCCTATCCGGCCAGAAGAGGACATCCAGACCGGCAGAAGGCTTCATCCAGGCAGCATCTTCTATCTTCATCCTTCCGGAGCGGAGCGGGTCCATCTTCAAGACATCCAATGTGGAGCATCCTATTCATCCGACGACTGAATGACTGGTCCTTTAAGTGACGTCATCCAAGATGGCGTCCCTTGAATTCCGATTGGCTGATAAAATCCTATCAGCCAATCGGAATTTAGGTAGGAAAAATCCTATTGGCTTTTAGGATTGGAGTTTAATCCGATTGGCTGATCCAATCAGCCAATAGGATTAAGCTTGCATTCTATTGGCTGTTCCAATCAGCCAATAGAATGCGAGGCCAATAGGATTTTTCCTACCTTAATTCCGATTGGCTGATAGGATTCTATCAGCCAATCGGAATTCAAGGGACGCCATCTTGGATGACGTCACTTAAAGGACCAGTCATTCAGTCGTTGGCCATCGGATGAAGAGGATGCTCCGCTTCGGAAGTCTTGAAGATGGACCCGCTCCACTCCGGAAGGATGAATATAGAAGATGCCGCCTGGATGAAGCCTTCTGCCGGTCTGGATGTCCTCTTCTGGCCAGATAGGATGAAGACTTCGGACCCTCTGGAGGACCACTTGTGCCCGGCTGGGTGAAGACGGCTCAAGGTAGGGTGATCTTCAAGGGGGTAGTGTTAGGTTTTTTTAAGGGGGGATTGGGTGGGTTTTAGAGTAGGGTTGGGTGTGTGGGTGGTGGGTTTTAATGTTGGGGGGGTATTGTATTTTTTTTTACAGGTGAAAGAGCTGATTATTTTGGTGCAATGCCCCGCAAAAGGCCCATTTAAGGGCTATTTGTAATTTAGTATAGGGTAGGGAATTTTATTATTTTATTAGGGGGATTAGATTAGGTGTAATTAGTTTAAAATTCTTGTAATTCTTTTTTTATTTTCTGTAATTTAGTGGGGGGGGTTTCCGTAATTTAGTTTAGGTAATTAGTTTAATTATAGTGTAGTGTTAGGTGTAATTGTAACTTAGGTTAGGGTTTATTTTACAGGTACTTTTGTACTTATTTTAGCTAGGTAGTTATTAAATAGTTAATAACTATTTAATAACTATTCTACCTAGTTAAAATAAATACAAAGTTGCCTGTAAAATAAAAATAAACCCTAAGATGGCTACAATGTAACTATTAGTTATATTGTAGCTATCTTAGGGTTTATTTTATAGGTAAGTATTTAGTTTTAAATAGGATTAATTTATTTAATAGTAGTAATTTAATTTCGTTTTATTTAAATTATATTTAAGTTAGGGGGGGTTAGGGTTAGGGTTAGATTTAGATTTAGGGGTTAATAAATTTAATATATTAGCGGCATGTTGTGGGCGGCATATTAGGAATTAATAAATGTAGGTAGGTTTTGGCGATGATAGGGATGGCAGATTAGGGGTTAATAACATTTAACTAGTGTTTGCGAGGTGGGAGTGCAGCGGTTTTGGGGTTAATACATTTATTAAAGTGGCGGCGATGTCAGGTCAGCAGATTAGGGGTTAAATCATTTTATTACAGTGTTTGCGATGTGGGGGGGGGCCTCGGTTTAGGGGTTAATAGGTAGTTTGTGGGTGTTAGTGTACTTTGTATCACTTTAGTTAAGAGCTTTATATTACGGCGTTAGCCCATAAAACTCTTAAGTACTGACTTTTAAATGCGGTAGGAGTCTGGACAGGAGAGGGTCTACCGCTCACTTTTTCAGGCGATCGTAATACCGGCGTTAGGCAAATCCCATTAAAAAGATAGGATACGCAATTGACGTAAGGGGATTTGCGGTAAGCTAAAATCGCGGAAAAAAAAGTGAGCGGTAGACCCTTTCCTGCCTGACTACCAGCGGGCGTTAAAAAGCAGCGTTGGGACCCCTCAACGCTGCTTTTTAAGGCAAACGCAAGACTCGTAATCTAGGTGAATATATTTTAATTGTACTGACCAAAACATTAATTTGACTTATACCCCCAAATTTTTAATTATACTCCTATGGTAATATAATAGATATTTTTAGGCTTTCATTCAGCAAAAAACTTAGCAGTCGATCACAATCCTTTAGAGAAAACTTTTTCAACAGAAAATCACCATTATAGTATAAGGGGATTTTTGAGGATAAATCAGTTGATTGATATATTTTTCTAAAGGATTGAGATCGACCCCTATGTCACTCATTCACATACTATATCCATAGAAGCATTGACTAATATTGATTTTATAAATATATATATAGGCTCATTGGCTCTCACCCAGAAAAAAAAGTGAGGGTGGGGAATACACAAAAATAAGACCCCTTAAAGTACAGCATTTACTCACAGATTAAATATAAACAACACTAATGCTGAGGGCATATATATATATATATATATATACACAGTATATTTGTTTTTTTTAAACTACAGCAGACACAACCAAATGCATTTTTATGAAAATTAAAGGGACATTCTGGTGAAAATTTAAATGCACATAGATGAATTACATCTTTAAATAGAAAAATATTTCCAATATACCGGACATGTATTTACAAAAATGTTTCTATTAAAAGTTATAACTGTTTTAGTGTTAATATTTTTTCTATGCACGTGCATGTGAAGCATAACTAGATATTCTCAGTGCACACCAGCATTTTAAGTGCTACAGCTGCTCAGAGTGCCAGTGGGGTTTGTATCATGTCAGCAATTAACAAATGAAACCATTACCAGATGGTAGAAGAACCTTAGGCTTTCTGAGCAAGTGCTGTATTTAAAATGCTGGTGCACGGTGCATACTTAGATACATATTTGAAACAGCTATAGCTTTTATTATTTTATAGATATTTCAGAAAAACTGACTAATATACAGTATATACAAACATATACATATTTAGACATGTGTATGATGTTGATGTATATGTATGTTAACCCCTTAAGGACCAAGGACGTACGCCATACATCCTAAAAATAAATACAGTTAATGACTGAGGACGTATGGCATACGTCCTTGGTCTTGGAAAGCGGTGGAAGCGATCCTGATCGCTTCCAGCCGCTTTCCGGTTATTGCAGTGATGCCTCGATATCGAGGCATCCTGAAATAACCTCCCTTGGCCATCCGATGCAGAGAAAGCCACTCTGTGGCCGTCCCTGCACCGGACATCGATGGCCGGTATCGTTGGTGGGTGGGAGCTAGTCTGGGAGGCGGGTGGGCGGCCATCAATGGGCCGTGTGATGTGGAGGGAGGCAGAATCGTGGGTGGGATTGCCAGGGGATGGACACGTGCATGTGCACAGGGGTCGGGCGAGTGCATGGGTAGGGAGCGGGTGGGAACCGCTACACTACAGAAAAATATTGTAAAAAAAAGTGGCAGAGAGGGGGCTACAAAAATAAAATTAAAATTATGTAAGGGATCTGGGAGGGCCTGAGGGGTTGGTCTTTGAGGGGACAAGCTACACTACAGAAAAAATATGAAAAATATTAAAAAATATATATTTTACTGTAAACTGGGTACTGGCAGACAGCTGCCAGTACCCAAGATGGCTACCAATAAGTTAGAGGGGGAGGGTTAGAGAGCTGTTTGGGGGGATCAGGGAGGTTGGGGGCTAAGGGGGGATCCTACAGAGCAGCATATGTAAATATGCCAATTAAAAAAAATATATATATATATATATATATATATATATATCAAAGATAGCTTTTATTTTAGTACTGGCAGACTTTCTGCCAGTACTTAACATGGCAGGGACAATTTGTGGGGTGGGGGAGGGAAGAGAGCTGTTTGGGAGGGATCAGGGGGTGTAATGTGTCAGGTGGGAGGCTGATCTCTACACTAAAGCTAAAATTAACCCTGCAAGCTCCCTACATGCTACCTAATTAACCCCTCCACTGCTAGCCATAATACACGTGTAATGCGCAGCGACATTTAGCGGCCTTCTAATTACCAAAAAGCAACACCAAAGCCATATATGTCTGCTATTTCTCAACAAAGGGGATCCCAGAGAAGCATTTACAACCATTTGTGCCATAATTGCACAAGCTGTTTGTAAATAATTTCAGTGAGAAACCTAAACTTTGTGAAAAAGTTTGTAAAAAAGCGAAGATTTTTTTTTATTTGATCGCATTTGGCGGTGAAATGGTGGCTAGGGTTGCCAGTAGTCTTCCACAAAAATACCGGACACTCTGCAAGTCACTGGGCACAATCCCCCCCCCCCCAAAAAAAAAGCTCTACCATAGCCCTTACTCTTGATCTCGCCATCTATATTTATTCAAAAGTGAGCAGTCATTCTACCCCTTGGCTACCAGTAACAAACAAATAAATAATTTTACCAGTGACTGACATGAACACATGCAAACAGAATTGATTTGACCCCCTTGACTGCCCCTCACTTCTAACGGAAATATTTTTCTGTTGCCAATTATTGATAGACATAAATGAGCTTCCAAAGTGATCAAGAAATCACTGAGTAAAATGTTGTGGGGTGAGAGTTCTAGATTCTGAAGTATACCCTTCAGCCTCTCAGGGTCATTGGGAAGGCAAAATAGTTATATATATATATTTTTATATATTGTTTGATGTAAAATAGAAGGTTGGCAGCTTGATAGTAGAGAGTATAAAATTATTATTTATAGGATTGATAGCAGTGTTCAATACCCCTAACGAGTCTTACAATACTTTATAAACTCATGTATTAAGAATCATCTTGCACTGTTGTCAGTTGCAGCTACTTTACAGTCTATTCATTTAAACTGTAAAGCAGACATCCCATCCTGCAAAAACTCATTTCAGGGAGGTGCCCCCCCCCCCCCCGTGCCCCAATTCAATAGTTTAAAATGTTATCACAAAAAGTATGTGAGGAAAAAAATACCCATATAATTAAAAAAAAGACAAGATGAACCTTGCATGTATAAATATATATGTAAACCATTTTATAGCTATAAAGTCAGGGGTCAAGTCGAGTGGGGAATGCATGGAAACTGAGTTCTTGCACTATTTTAGCAGGAGGAACTCAATTCTGAATTGACAGAGAACAGAAATGCTACAGTAAACACTGCTGCTGCTGGTAGGAGAAACTGGAGCACAGTCTGGTTAAAGGGATAGCGAGATCCTCTAGTAATGGGCAGTAACACTTCCTATAATACACTAAATGTGGTCCTTCTGTGTGATCACTGCACTGTGGTGCTTACATTTCTGTGTGACTTGCTCTGGGGTTATTTAGCTTCCCTCAGCATAAATAGGACTATTGCACCTTAAGTGGGTGAGATTCTGTGGCAGAGGAGGATTCTCAGGCCCAAAGGCAACCATTCAACCCTTTATTGGATTTAATTTGCTTTCATTAACCAAAGTTTATAGATTATATACATATAAATACAGTGTGTGTGTGTATATATATAAAACAATATTAATTGTGAGGGGGTGAATGTATTGGCGAGTTCCCACACTTTTTCTGTAGGATTTGACCCCTGTATAAAGTCTGGGAGTCTGCACAATATACAGTATGGGAGTCTGCACAATATACAGTATGGGAATATGCACAATATAAAGTATGGGAGTCTGCACAAAATGAAGTGTGGGAGCCTGCACAATATAAAGTATGGGAGTCTGCACAATTTAAAGTATGGGAGTCTGCATAATATACAGTATGGGAGTCTGCACAATATAAAGTATGGGAGTCTGCACAATATACAGTATGGGAGTTTGCACAATATAGAGTATAGAAGTCTGCACAATATACAGTATGGGAATCTGCACAATATAGAGAGTATGGGAGTCTGCACAACTCACCTATATCAAGTCTACTATGTCTCACACTGCACAGGAAGGGGGAGAAAAGTCCAGAGAGGAACGCAGTAACTTTTAACATTGAGCTATAATGGAACAGTGACACCTACAGGTAGAAATGAAAAGTACAGAAATGAAAAACTTGATTTTCTCTTGCACTGCTCTTTCTGGGATATAGTGTTTAATTTGCGGGTGTCATGGAGCCGCTATTTAAATGCTATTTAAATGCAGGAGACTTCCGGAACTTCCGGGAGAGTTGGGATGTCTGGTAAAATCTAAAATCAAAGTATGTATCTTTAAATGCACTTTATACACACTAAAAGTTCTTCTAAAAGTTGTAGATGCAAGGAAAGGACTAAGAATTAAAAATAGTACTGGGATGCAGTTTCTTAATTTGATTCTTTTTTCTACCTTAATAAAAACAAATGGCTGTCACTAGACCCAAATAGCATAGATGCAGCTAGACATACTGTTAAACAACTTTTACAGTAATGTTGGAATAGTTCCCCTTTAAAACAGCAAAACCCCACTGACAATTTGTTGCTCTTTATTTACATACCTCGCATGCTGCTCGCACAGCTGCTCTCTACTACACACTACACAACCTAAACTGTGTTTGATTGCAAGTGGCTGGCAGTGTTAAGTGGCAGTGTTAAGTGCAATCAGAACTCAGCTTCTTCACCTAACTAGCATTTGATCTACTTTGAGTGACACCTATCTTCAGCTTTTGGAACTGCTTTTTCTTCAGATTTTACCAGACAGCTGGTGGAAAAACCGGACTGTCCAGTCAAATTCCGGACACCTGGCAACCCTAATGGTGGCATGAAATATACCAAAATGGGCCTAGATCAATACTTTGGGTTGTCTTCTACACTACACTAAATCTAAAATTAACCCTACAAGCTCCCTAATTAACCCCTGCTCTGCTGGACATAATACACGTGTGGAAGCCTTCTAATTACCAAAAAGCAACGTCAAAGCCATATAAATCTGCTATTTCTGAAGAAAGGGGATCCCAGAGAAGCATTTACAACCATTTATGCCATAATTGCACAAGCTATTTCTAAATGATTTCAGTGAGAAACCTAAAATTGTGAAAAAAAATTTTTTTTTTATTTAATCGCATTTGGCGGTGAAATGGTGGCATGAAATATACAAAAATGGGCCTAGATCAATACTTGGGGTTGTCTACTACACTACACTAAAGCTAAAATCATACCTCCCAACATTTCAAAATTCATAAGACCACTAATAACCTTCAAGCACATCTATAAATGATGAGGTTAAAGCAGGCATACCAACAGAGGCAATGAAAATTGCTTTACACACCCAACAGGCAACCCCCCCATAAATCCCAATCATCAGCTCAAAATATATTGATAGATCGGGCCCGATTCCACCTAACCTAGGAGGTAAAACAATAAATGGTACAAATCACCAGTCCTGAACCATAACCTCATACAAAATGAAAAAACTACCCTCGCTGTACAAACAAAAAATGACTCATCCCTCTTCTCTAACCCTAATGAAACCACCCAAAAATTTCCAACCCGATTCTATAATCCTGAAACAGGAAAAAAACTGCACCAGAACCAATGATATAAACCACCCATACAATTTTATTACCACATTCACACAAATTACACCCCTGAAGCCAGACACAAACCCAACTAGTAACCAAACCAGCTCAACACAAAGAACCAAAAATCTTCATACTCAAAAATGACTATAACATATGCAAAGGGGGAACACAATGACACATATGAAGGAAAGAAGAGACATTGAACAGGGCAAAAGGAGGACCTGAACCAAAGAAGTGGAATTACCACCGTCCCTAACTAACATGGCAATGGCCACCACCCAGACAAGTAACCTGACACCTGCCTAAACCTACCCACTACAAAAACTATACTCAAGAGAAGTTGGAATCACTAACAAGACAAGACCCATGTGCCACTTAACCCAAAATTCAAGCAGAATGCTTGCCACGGCTCCACAGCTGCACCACATGACAAATAAAACAAATCACCAAGAATTGCCACCCAATCAAGAAATATAGCTACCAGGAAGCACACAAAAATTAGAAAATTTTAAATTCACTCACACCAAGCATGAACACTCACATGATCCCAAATCTTCAACTCAAAGCAAAAGAAGAATACTTAAAAACAAACACCAAAAACTTATCATTATCTTTTTTTTTTTTTTTTTTTAAATACACACCTAAACATAAAACAATACCCAATACATATATAGTTAAACATATGCATACATAAATACATACATACACAAAAATACAAGAAAACAGGCATCCAAAGATACACCAACAAAGAGAACCATAAACAGCGGCACAATATACAATTATACACAGAATCCCAAACATCACTTATCAGGATGTCCCAAAACCTGAAACTCACGACATCCCCAAGCCAGATATCTAAGCCAACCACAGATCAAACTGGATCACAATAAAAAATAAGGAGATGGAGCACACAAAAACACACACTATATACACAACCACATTCAGTATATCCAGCTATATACACATACTGCCTAACCCAAACCCAGGAAAAACCCTACATAAAAAACATAAACGTGACCCAAATTATTCCCCACACCAAACATCCATATAGACCTAACCAAAATATCCCAGGTCTCCTAGCAAGGACCCCAAAACATGTAACCAGCACACCAACTCCTGACACCTTGCAAAAAGTGCTGTCAAACACAGTTATGGGTCCATCTCCCACCAGTCACTTCAGCTGGTCTGTGAGGCATGGATCCTGAACCCAAAGTTGAACGCAGGAAGCCAGAATATCCCAATATTTGTATAAACATCCCTTTAACTCTTAGCTATGGTACCTTTTTGTTAATGTTGTATTGTTATGATTTGATTGTGTATATATATATATATATATATATATATATTCTCTTTTTTTAATTTTTATTTTACAATATGAGTGCTAGCAGTGGCAGATGATGTCTATCTGGTCATCTGCCATAATACTCCTGAGTGGCTGCCTGAAGCTCCTCTTGCGAATAGGCCATAATGCCCCCACAACAGCTACCTGTAGCTCCCCCCATCCTGTACCTGCTCCTGACTCCCTCATCTGAAATATGAGGCCCTCACACCCCCATACTCTGAACTCCATACCCCTTTCCACTGTCTAACCACTGCTCTGAGAACCTGTACCCTGCCATTCATCTATCTGTCCTCCTGTGGAAATCCCAGTATACTTTACCCTTCAATCTTATGCCACTGTGAAATCCAGCAAGGATGAAATCCTCCAATCAAAGCCTAAGGAAACAAGGGCACCAACCACCAGATCCCTGACATGTTTGTGAACTACTTAAACAATGGGGCCCCAACAAACTTCATCCAAGGTGCCACATGATAATCCCTCTTAATACCCTCCTCACCTCTACTGTCAACCCGACAAACTCCCATCCACACCTCCCCCTAGAGTAACCTATGCTTGTCTCTGCATCCCTCTACCCCTCTAATCATGCCCCACCACCTCACCTATCAGGCCTCCCAGCCCCCAGGTTCTAGGGTAACCCGTCAAGCTAAAAGTGAAACCATCCCACCCAACCTATCCCTGCCTCTGGAATACCTGCTGCGACAGTTCAGTTGCAGTTCAAGCCCATGATGTGAACACATGGCTCCACATTCTGCTGGTCCACCTACACAAGTCCAAGATCCACTCCTTTCATGGCCCAGTTGCCTACAGATGAAAGCAAATGGGCAAAGACAGCCTGTAACCTGCTCCAGAAGATGCACAGTACCAACTCCATCACCATGTGCTTCCACCCTAGCAAGCCTTTTCCCGCCACCACACTGCTCCTGCTCTCAGCCGTCTGCCTCACTGCACTTGTCCCATGGGGAGTGTGAACCTATTCTCATGTAGTTCAGCCTACTGGCCTCAAGATGACCCCTCCACTTGGCCTACATGGGTTCACGAACCCTTACATTAAATGCTTTTCATTCAGGGTAACCCTGTTTGGCTACCATTAAACATAGCCATCTTTATTTTAAATGAATATTGTTTTACAGGAAAGAGCTTTGTTTCATCTAATAAAATCCACATCAACATTATAAGAAAACTCAATAAATACCCAGAAACTAAAATTCGGTTAACAGAACTGTGCATTTATTCAGAAAATACAATGTGACCAGTGCCAAGGGACACCAGACATGTAAAGGACATCTTTGAAAGCAGTGGAACTGGTTGGAGCTTTCTGCTTGATGATCGTTGTCTTTAGTTAACACAGCACCTGTAAAGATACATATGAGATAGGACAAATTAGATGACAACAGTGGACAAATAGAAAAGATAAAAGAAACAGGCTTGCTATATAGGGACATACATTAAAATTACTGTTTCTTTTTGCTTCTGTTACCCATAAGTAACAACAACATTTAAAAAAATCAATTTTTTTCATTTAAAATGTGACAAATTCTTTTTTACATTTTAATTTAAACAAATACAGCTGTATCTGGGAAGTTGTTTACATTTTAATGCTTTTTCTATAAAATAAAAACTTAAATTAAAATATTAATAATAATAATATAATAAAGGGGAGATACTTCTTTGAGAGAAACAATATTAGGTGCCAAATTTACAGAGAATGTTGAACAAAAAGTGAAGGACTGAGTGGGGGTTATGGCGGATGGACAATATGACATTGGGGGAGGCATTGGATGATGAAGATGAGTGATCCAAATGGTTAAAGGGGAGAGATAACACAGAGAGACTGATGATCTAAAGCTTCACCAATTCTTTGGGGTCCCTCACAATGTTTTAGAAAACAAATTTAGTTTGAGAGTTGCTTCTCTACCTCTGCAGGAGAGGCACCTATATAATAATAATATAACAATATAATGGTGAAATTTTTTTTTGTATTTCTCTTTATGCCAGCGAGTTTTTGATAATCAGGCCCTGAATAAGAAGGGGTGAAATGAGGGGTCTAGAGGGGTAATAAAAGCAGCAGATACTTACAGTCTGAGTAATATCTGTGACACAACAACAAAACCGAAAACTCCAAGTCCTCCAAAGGTGATCCACAGCAAAATTTTGGGAAATTTATCTGTGTGGGAAAAGGACATGAAGAATATGTTACACACAGGTTGTTACCATGGGCCATATTGCTATGTGAGCTCTTTCTATGATACTCTGCTTGTATTACTCAAGCACTAATTACCTGTGGTGAAGATCTTGGGTATCTCGCCAATAGCCTGATACACAGAAGCCACCTTATCCGAGTTGTCATCCGGATAATCAAACCAAAAAGGGGTGGTCTGGGCAGAAGCTGGAGCCAGAGTACTTCCAGTTGGTGTTGGGGCCCTGACATCCTGCAACTGATCTGTGGATAGAAAAAAGACAGAAAGTCAGTATTGAGGACACAGTGTAATAATATCTTGTTTTCACCAACATAGTACAAAAAGAAAGTCAAATTAAACAGACAGGAAACTTAAAATTCAGCTCCATATAAAAAGTCTGTGTCTGTTTCTCTTGTCTCTCTCTGCAGAATGTATTTATTGATAACTCACCTGCTGACAGATCCTGCCAGTTCACGGCTTTTCTCCTTATGGGACGGGATTCTGTAAAGACAAAAAAAAAAAAAATCTGATGATTTTCCTCACATTTCTTATCCTCTTGTCCCATTGGGGATGGGAGGCTTCAACAACCTGAATAACATGGCAGTAAAGGGGTTATTTAGTTATATCTACCAAGATCCTTTGTCCTGTCAGCTCCATTACCATCATCTATTATTTTTTTTTTTGCAATACCTCTTCTTATCCACTATTTTTATTTTTAACCTACTATATTTATTAAGATGATGTGAACCCCTTCACATTATAGTGAGTAACCTCTATATTATAATATAATATAAGAAATTGAAAGCTTTTTAAAAAAATAAAATGTGAATTTAGCACAAAGCTTCTCATTACTATTGTTCTATTTTCTTTCAATTATCTGTTTAACTGACATCTTCTCTGATAAAGAGCTGTCCCTTGTGCTATAGCTAAAGCAAAGTTTTATGTAATAGCACAAAGCTATTTCCCCTTCTCATTCTCACTGACATGATACTATATCCTATCCTCCCACCACCCTGTTCCCCCTGTGTCTTTAATTTACCTGTGCCCGAAAAAATCAGTAGAGAGATTCCTAAACAAACAGCAAATGCTTGAATCGCCATCATCTTGCAATGAATATGAACATTTACTTGCCTCCTGCCATTATATAGTATACATGTGACATCACTATGACATCATATAGGACAAGGGACAATGGGAAACTGATACTGCATAAACAACAGAACATTGTACTATAATGTCCTTTATTTATTGTCAATTCAAATTTAGAACATGAACTCTCCCTAGAAATTCTCCTTACACATAGTTTAACATCTCTATTTAGTGTTTCCTATTGCCCCATATAAAGCTTCCTCATATTTCCCTATATAACTTTTCCTATAACTTCTAATGTGCCATATAACATTCCTTATAACTAGTGGCAGCAAGTGCCTTCCGAGGTTGTTAGGCAGTGGCGGCTCTAGGAACAATATATAGGGGGGGGGGGGGGCACATAAGATACCACAGTCAAAACTGGGGGGGGGGCACTAATAATTTTCACCACTAAATATTATTGTATATACATACAAACACATATATATATATACATATATATATATATACACACACTTATATCAACATAGATATAAATACACATACTACACACTCACTCATATATACACACACTCTCATAAACACACATACACACACCCTTGCATACACATACATACCCAATCATGCATTACATACATACAAACACTGCACACTCATACATACACATACACTCACTGTTACATACACACACTCACACTCTCTCTTCATGCACAGCAAAACAATTGTATGTATAACATTGACAAACTCAGTTTATCTCACACATACACACACACACTCTCTAACACACACAGATACTCACAGACCCGCAAAGGCACTGACAAACACACACACCAAGACACACTCACACATACTCACAAACAGACAGAGATACATTTAAAAGTGAAGATTGTGCAGAAGAAAACAAAGTGTGTTTTTTTTGGTTTGTTTTTTATTTACACAGTGCTCACACATCTTGCAAAAGGATTTTTGTACACAAGCCTTGTACGTTGAAACTTTAGGACAAATACTATGGGAATTTAAGGCTATAATAAGAACAAATCTTACACATAGGTAAAAAAGTCATTAACGTGATTAAACACATAGGTAAAGTCCTGAACATAGTGCTGCAAGTAATTGCTTTTCTGATTGACTCGCTATGTACTGTTTAAAAGTGGCAATATATAAACTTCTTTCATTGGATTAAACACAATGTCTACCTAGGTCAGTACTGCAAACATTAGATTATTTAACTGATTTGAGAATATCATTTTTTCAGCAGATTATCTGTAAAGTCTGTGGAGCTTTAAGGCTCTGACACACTGCAAGCGGAGCGGTGCGCAGTGTGTAGATGCGGCTGTGCGCGCTCAGTGTGTCCTGCCTTTTCATCTCTGAGCACTCTGAATTGAACTTCAGAAGCGATGCGACGTGGCTGCTTTGCCTCGCGCCGCATCGCTTGCAGTGTGTCACAGCCTTTACGAACAGACTATAGCATAGTTTATATCTATGAAGTACTGTAACTTGTCCAATCTGTATATCCTCCAGTTTTGTTTTTTTTTGGTCTTTGGGGATCCTAGGTGTTTTCCCACAGAAGCAGAGTTTTTTTTGTGGCTTTTGAGACTTTTCCAATTAGTTAAAACCCCTAGTAATCACATTGTCATTTCTCATTTTATCCTAAAATTCATAATCACTTAGGATTGTACAGTTTCCCACTAAACATAGTCACTTTTCCAATCATCAATTTAAATAGCATTAATAGTTGTGCCATTAAATAAACCCTTATGATATAGCAATATTTATAGCAAATATAGTCAGTTGTATTTGCCAGTGTTCAGTAACATTTTGCAGCTATATCATGAGGAGCATTAGCTCAGCCTCTCTAAGAAGACCCCAGGCACCTTCAGCTAGAACCCACTCACTGTTTATGATGCACAATTGCACATGGCCATGCTGCCTCTCAGTAATACACACACAGCTCTTTCCTCTCCCTGTACAGTGAGGATACTAGTGATGTCCAGTTCGTGAACAAATCGTTCTTTTGAACTGGTTCTTTTCACTGAACTGTATGAATCAGTTCACCAAACTGAACTGATTCGTTTGAAACAGTTCACTTCCTGAGTCTGCAGCAGCACTGGTAATACGATCCTACTGACACACAGTGACTCAGGACTCACGATTCATGAGGAATCAGATCAGCAATTTGGGGGGCGGAGCTTCAGTAAAACAAGAATCTGCGGCTCTGTCATGTCTTTTTTTGGTGAACTGATGAATCGGTTCATGAACCGGTTCAGTTAAACGAACTGAACGAAATGAACCGATTCATCCAGATGAACCGAACTTCCCATCTCTACAGGATACAGCTTTCAGAGCCCAGAGGGCAGGAGCTCCGCCCCCCAGCCGTTGCTATAACAACATATTGCTGCTAGCTGGGTCTGTTAGGGGAAAGGCTATTGATGTAACACAGATCCTGTCAGTGTGTAATAGAGGATACCTGCGTTAGTTTGGAGGGTCACCCGGTGGGGAGAAGTGTAAAATGTCAGTTTCTTCTATGTAGGCAGCAGGTTCCAGAACAGCAGCTGTGCACAATAAAAAACAACTGTGTGCAGCTGTTTAAACTGTTCTGGTTCTGGTCATGGCTGTCATCTCTGCTGGGGGGGTACATGGTAGGGTAAAGACTGATCTGGGGGGGCACTTGTCCTCCCTAGCCCCCCCTAGTGAAGCCTATGTTGTTAGGGCAAAAATTCTCAACTCTGAGAACGCCCAAACTCCACCTCATTCATATATATATATATATATATATATATATATATATATATATATATATACACTCAAAATTCACTCACAAACCATATTGTCCCCTTTATTGTCACACGCACACAATTATGGGGAAAAAAATTGAAATTGTAATATCCTGGCTAAGAGGACAAATTCACCTCACCCCTTTATCTGATTATCCTTTTTTTTCCTTTCAGAAAATAATTACAAACACAAAATTACACAAAATGCCTTCAGACCAGTCTATTATACCTTTATAAACTGTAGATCTTTAAATGGGTTGAAATATATTTCTATAATAATGCATTACATAAATAGACAGTTAGCCGAAGAAACACACAACACCTGAGAAGAAGTGCTCATGATTAGATTGGAAGAGTAAAAATCTCAGTGGTGTGTAAATTCAGAGTTGAAGAGTGTGTGTTAATACATAACTTTTACTGTGATTAGACTAAAAACCTGCCAAAAGGGAGTTATTTGTAATTCTGTTATATCCCACTTACACATTTATTTTCTATAAAGTATACATATATATATATATATATATATATATATAAATTTACAATAAGATCCGCACTCACCAGCAACCAAAACCACTCTGTGCACGGCCACTTTAATCAATCCAGATGGGCAGCATGTAGAAAAGGATTCCGGTGTAAATCCCACAATATCCACAGCAGCACAAAAAGCCAGCACCAAAGATATTAAATATCACCTTTTATTGTAGAAAAATCATAACTAGTGATGTCGCGAACATAAAAATTTGGGTTCACGAATGGCGAATGCGAACTTCCGCAAATGTTCGCGAACCGACGAACCGGGCAAACCGCCATAGACTTCAATAGGCAGGCGAATTTTAAAACCCACAGGGACTCTTTCTGGCCACAATAGTGATGGAAAAGTTGTTTCAAGGGGACTAACACCTAGACTGTGGAATGCCGGAGGGGGATCCATGGCAAAACTCCCATGGAAAATTACGTAGTTGATGCAGAGTCTGGCTTTAATCCATAAAGGGCATAAATCACCTAACATTCCTAAATTGTTTGGAATAACGTGCTTTAAAACGTCAGGTATGATGTTGTATCGATCAGGTAGTGTAAGGGTTACGCCCGCTTCACAGTGCGCAGTGTAGGTGATATACCTGCCCTGACCATGCTTTGCAGACCAGGTATCAGTGGTTATATGGACCCTTGCCCCAACACTGTGTGCCAGAAATGCCATTATAGCAGACTTATATGACTTTGGCGTTGCTTTTTGGTAATTAGAAGGCTGCTAAATGCCACTGCGCACCACACGTGTTTTATGCCCAGCAGTGAAGTGGTTAATTAGGGAGCATGTAGGGAGCTTGTAGAGTTAATTTTAGCTTAAGTGTAGTGTAGTAGACAACCCAAAGTATTGATCTAGGCCCATTTTGGTATATTTAATGCCACCATTTCACCGCCAAATGCGATCAAATAAAAAAAAAATGTTCACTTTTTCACAAACTTTAGGTTTCTCACAGAAATTATTTACAAACAACTTATGCAATTATGGCATAAATGATTGTAAATGCTTCTCTGGGATCCCCTTTGTTCAGAAATAGCAGACTTATATGGCTTTGGCGTTGCTTTTTGGTAATTAGAAGGCTGCTAAATGCCACTGCGCACCACACGTGTTTTATGCCCAGCAGTGAAGGGGTTAATTAGGGAGCATGTAGGCAGCTTGTAGAGTTAATTTTAGCTTAAGTGTTGTGTAGTAGACAACCTAAAGTATTGATGTAGGCCCATTTTGGTATATTTCATGCCACCATTTCACCGCCAAATGCGATCAAATAAAAAAAATTGTTCACTTTTTCACAAACTTTAGGTTTCTCACTGAAATTATTTACAAACAACTTATGCAATTATGGCATAAATGGTTGTAAATACTTCTCTGGGATCCCCTTTGTTCAGAAATAGCAGACTTATATGGCTTTGGCGTTGCTTTTTGGTAATTAGAAGGCTGCTAAATGCCACTGCGCACCACACGTGTATTATGCTTAGCAGTGCAGGGGTTAATTAGGGAGCATGTAGGCAGCTTGTAGAGTTAATTTTAGCTTAAGTGCAGTGTAGTAGACAACCCAAAGTATTGATCTAGGCCCATTTTGGTATATTTCATGCCACCATTTCACCGCCAAATGCGATCAAATAAAAAAAGTTTTTTCACTTTTTCACAAACTTTAGGTTTCTCACAGAAATTATTTACAAACAACTTATGCAATTATGGCATAAATGGTTGTAAATGCTTTTCTGGGATCCCCTTTGTTCAGAAATAGCAGACTTATATGGCTTTGGCGTGACTTTTTGGTAATTAGAAGGCTGCTAAATGCCACTGCGCACCACACGTGTTTTATGCCCAGCAGTGAAGGGGTTAATTAGGGAGCATGTAGGGAGCTTGTAGAGTTAATTTTAGCTTAAGTGTAGTGTAGTAGACAACCCAAAGTATTGATCTAGGCCCATTTTGGTATATTTCATGCCACCATTTCACCGCCAAATGCGATCAAATTTAAAAAAAAAAAAAAAAATTCGCAATTTTAGGTTTCTCACTGAAATAATTTACAAACAGCTTGTGCAATTATGGCACAAATGGTTGTAAATGCTTCTCTGGGATCCCCTTTGTTCAGAAATAGCAGACATATATGGCTTTGGCGTTGCTTTCTGGTAATTAGAAGGCCTCTAAATGCTGCTGCGCATCACACGTGTATTATGGCTAGCAGTGAAGGGGTTAATTAGGGAGCATGTAGGGAGCTTGTAGAGTTAATTTTAGCTTAAGTGTAGTGTAGTAGACAACCCAAAGTATTGATCTAGGCCCATTTTGGTATATTTCATGCCACCATTTCACCGCCAAATGCGATCAAATAAAAAAAAATTGTTCACTTTTTCACAAACTTTAGGTTTCTCACAGAAATTATTTACAAACAATTTATGCAATTATGGCATAAATGGTTGTAAATGCTTCTCTGGGATCCCCTTTGTTCAGAAATAGCAGACTTATATGGCTTTGGCGTTGCTTTTTGGTAATTAGAAGGCTGCTAAATGCCACTGCGCACCACACGTGTTTTATGCCCAGCAGTGAAGGGGTTAATTAGGGAGCATGTAGGCAGCTTGTAGAGTTAATTTTAGCTTAAGTGTAGTGTAGTAGACAACCCAAAGTATTGATCTAGGCCCATTTTGGTATATTTCATGCCACCATTTCACCGCCAAATACGATCAAATACAAAAAAATTGTTCACTTTTTCACAGACTACGTTTCTCACAGAAATTATTTACAAACAACTTATGCAATTATGGCATAAATGGTTGTAAATGCTTCTCTGGGATCCCCTTTGTTCAGAAATAGCAGACTTATATGGCTTTGGCATTGCTTTTTGGTAATTAGAAGGCTGCTAAATGCCACTGTGCACCACACGTGTTTTATGCCCAGCAGTGAAGGGGTTAATTAGGGAGCATGTAGGCAGCTTGTAGAGTTAATTTTAGCTTAAGTGTAGTGTAGTAGGCAACCCAAAGTATTGATCTAGGCCCATTTTGGTATATTTCATGCCACCATATCACCGCCAAATGCGATCCTCACAGAAATTATTTACAAACAACTTATGCAATTATGGCATAAATGGTTGTAAATGCTTCTCTGGGATCCCCTTTGTTCAGAAATAGCAGACTTATATGGCTTTGGCATTGCTTTTTGGTAATTAGAAGGCTGCTAAATGCCACTGCGCACCACACGTGTTTTATGCCCAGCAGTGAAGGGGTTAATTAGGGAGCATGTAGGCAGCTTGTAGACTTAATTTTAGCTTAAGTGTAGTGTAGTAGACAACCCAAAGTATTGATCTAGGCCCACGTTGGTATATTGCATGCCACCATTTCACCGCCAAATGCGATCAAATAAAAAAAATTGTTCACTTTTTCACAAACTTTAGGTTTCTCACAGAAAGGCCCTCACACCCCCATACTTTGAACTCCATACCCCTTTCCACTGTCTAACCACTGCTCTGAGAACCTGTACCCTGCCATTCATCTATCTGTCCTCCTGTGGAAATCCCAGTATACTTTACCCTTCAATCTTATGCCACTGTGAAATTCAGCAAGGATGAAATCCTCCAATCAAAGCCTAAGGAAACAAGGGCACCAACCACCAACGTTTGTGAACTACTAAAACAATGGGGCCCCAACAAACTTCATCCAAGATGCCACATGATATTCCCTCTTAATACCCTCCTCACCTCTGCTGTCAACCCGACAAACTCCCATCCACACCTCCCCCTAGAGTAACCTATGCTTGTCTCTGCATCCCTCTACCCCTCTAATCATGCCCCACCACCTCACCTATCAGGCCTCCCAGCCCCCAGGTTCTAGGGTAACCCGTCAAGCTAAAAGTGAAACCATCCCACCCAACCTATCCCTGCCTCTGGAATACCTGCTGCGACAGTTCAGTTGCAGTTCAAGCCCATGATGTGCACACATGGCTCCACATTCTGCTGGTCCACCTACACAAGTCCAAGATCCACTCTTTTTATGGCCCAGTTGCCTACAGATGAAAGCAAATGGGCAAAGACAGCCTGTAACCTGCTCCAGAAGATGCACAGTACCAACTCCATCACCACGTGCTTCCACCCTAGCGAGCCTTTTCCCGCCACCACACTGCTCCTGCTCTCAGCCGTCTGCCTCACTGCACTTGTCCCATGGGGAGTGTGAACCTATTCTCATGTAGTTCAGCCTACTGGCCTCAAGATGACCCCTCCACTTGGCCTACATGGGTTCACGAACCCTTACAGTAAATGCTTTTCATTCAGGGTAACCCTGTTTGGCTACCATTAAACATAGCCATCTTTATTTTAAATGAATATTGTTTTACAGGAAAGAGCTTTGTTTCATCTAATACAATCCACATCAACATGATAAGAAAACTCAATAAATACCCAGAAACTTAAATTCGGTTAACAGAACTGTGCATTTATTCAGAAAATACAATGTGACCAGTGCCAAGGGACACCAGACATGTAAAGGACATCTTTGAAAGCAGTGGAACTGGTTGGAGCTTTCTGCTTGATGATCGTTGTCTTTAGTTAACACAGCACCTGTAAAGATACATATGAGATAGGACAAATTAGATGACAACAGTGGACAAATAGAAAAGATAAAAGAAACAGGCTTGCTATATAGGGACATACATTAAAATTACTGTTTCTTTTTGCTTCTGTTACCCATAAGTAACAACAACATTTAAAAAAATCAATTTTTTTCATTTAAAATGTGACAAATTCTTTTTTACATTTTAATTTAAACAAATACAGCTGTATCTGGGAAGTTGTTACATTTTAATGCTTGTTCTATAAAATAAAAAGTTAAATTAAAATATTAATAATAATAATATAATAAAGGGGAGATACTTCTTTGAGAGAAACAATATTAGGTGCCAAATTTACAGAGAATGTTGAACAAAAAGTGAAGGACTGAGTGGGGGTTATGGCGGATGGACAATATGACATTGGGGGAGGCATTGGATGATGAAGATGAGTGATCCAAATGGTTAAAGGGGAGAGATAACACAGAGAGACTGATGATGTAAAGCTTCACCAATTCTTTGGGGTCCCTCACAATGTTTTAGAAAACAAATTTAGTTTGAGAGTTGCTTCTCTACCTCTGCAGGAGAGGCACCTATGTAATAATAATATAACAATATAATGGTGAAATTTTTTTTTGTATTTCTCTTTATGCCAGCGAGTTTTTGATAATCAAGCCCTGAATAAGAAGGGGTGAAATGAGGGGTCTAGAGGAGTAATAAAAGCAGCAGATACTTACAGTCTGAGTAATATCTGGGACACAACAACAAAACCGAAAACTCCAAGTCCTCCAAAGGTGATCCACAGCAAAATTTTGGGAAATTTATCTGTGTGGGAAAAGGACATGAAGAATACGTTACACACAGGTTGTTACCGTGGGCCATATTGCTATGTGAGCTCTTTCTATGATACTCTGCTTGTATTACTCAAGCACTAATTACCTGTGGTGAAGATCTTGGGTATCTCGCCAATAGCCTGATACACAGAAGCCACCTTATCCGAGTTGTCATCCGGATAATCAAACCAAAAAGGGGTGGTCTGGGCAGAAGCTGGAGCCAAAGTACTTCCAGTTGGTGTTGGGGCCCTGACATCCTGCAACTGATCTGTGGATGGAAAAAAGACAGAAAGTCAGTATTGAGGACACAGTGTAATAGTATCTTGTTTTCACCAACATAGTACAAAAAGAAAGTCAAATTAAACAGACAGGAAACTTAAAATTCAGCTCCATATAAAAGCCTGTGTCTGTTTCTCTTGTCTCTCTCTCTCTCTGCAGAATTTATTTATTGGTAACTCACCTGCTGACAGATCCTGCCAGTTCACGGCTTTTCTCCTTATGGGACGGGATTCTGTAAAGACAAAAAAAAAAAATCTGATGATTTTCCTCACATTTCTTATCCTCTTGTCCCATTGGGGATGGGAGGCTTCAACAACCTGAATAACATGGCAGTAAAGGGGTTATTTAGTTATATCTACCAAGATCCTTTGTCCTGTCAGCTCCATTACCATCATCTATTATTTTTTTTTTGCAATACCTCTTCTTATCCACTATTTTTATTTTTAACCTACTATATTTATTAAGATGATGTGAACCCCTTCACATTATAGTGAGTAACCTCTATATTATAATATAAGAAATTGAAAGCTTTTTAAAAAAATAAAATGTGAATTTAGCACAAAGCTTCTCATTACTATTGTTCTATTTTCTTTCAATTATCTGTTTAACTGACATCTTCTCTGATAAAGAGCTGTCCCTTGTGCTATAGCTAAAGCAAGGTTTTATGTAATAGCACAAAGGTATTTCCCCTTCTCATTCTCACTGACATGATACTATATCCTATCCTCCCACCACCCTGTTCCCCCTGTGTCTTTAATTTACCTGTGCCCGAAAAAATCAGTAGAGAGATTCCTAAACAAACAGCAAATGCTTGAATCGCCATCATCTTGCAATGAATATGAACATTTACTTGCCTCCTGACATTATATAGTATACATGTGACATCACTATGACATCATATAGGACAAGGGACAATGGGAAACTGATACTGCATAAACAACAGAGCATTGTACTATAATGTCCTTTATTTATTGTCAATTCAAATTTAGAACATGAACTCTCCCTAGAAATTCTCCTTACACATAGTTTAACATCTCTATTTAGTGTTTCCTATTGCCCCATATAAAGCTTCCTCATATTTCCCTATATAACTTTTCCTATAACTTCTAATGTGCCATATAACATTCCTTATAACTAGTGGCAGCAAGTGCTTTCCGAGGTTGTTAGGCAGTGCCGGCTCTAGGAACAATTTTTAGGGGGGGCACATAAGATACCACAGTCAAAACTGGGGGGGCACTAATAATTTTCACCACTAAATATTATTGTATATACATACAAACACATATATATATATATATATATATATATATATATGTACACACACTTATATCAACATAGATATAAATACACATACTACACACTCACTCATATATACACACACTCTCATAAACACACATACACACACCCTTACATACACATACATACCCAATCATGCATTACATACATACAAACACTGCACACTCATACATACGCATACACTCACTCTTACATACACACACTCACACTCTCGCTTCATGCACAGCAAAACAATTATATGTATAACATTGACAAACTCAGTTTATCTCACACATAAACACACACACACTCTCTAACACACACAGATACTCACAGACCCGCAAAGACACTGACAAACACACACACCAAGACTAGTGATGTCCCGAACTGTTCGCCCGCGAACGGTTCACAGCGAACATAGCTTGTTCGCGTTCGCGTTTGTGGGCGAACACATGGCGATGTTCGATCCGCCCCTATGTGTCATCATTGTGGAAACTTTGACCCTTTATGTCACAGCCGCCTGACACATTAGAGCCAATCAACATCAGACACTCCCTCACAGACCCTCCCAGCTACTCGGAATCCGCCATTTTAGACTCATAACGACCTTGTTTTCTTAATGAGAGGACGTGTTGTGTTTTTGCTCCTGACATTAATAGTAAAAACATAGCTAGGCTAGTGTATTTACAGTCCAGAAGGACTCCACTCATCTCTGCTGCAAGCACAGCACCTCAAAAAGCCCTTTTTAGGGCTATATTTCGTGCCTTTTTTTTTCTTTTTTTTTTTTATTAGCATTAGCTTGGCTTTCAGGCTGTGTGTTTAAGGCTCACAGCATATGCTGTGATTACTGCCACCACTGATATCTCCCTAACAACATTAGTTTAAATTTAACTAACCAAAAAATTTAATTATTTTTCTAGTGTAATTTTTTTTCATTTTCTATCAGGCCAGTGTCACACAGCATATACTCTGGTTCATTGCTCTGTGCCAGCCAGCCAGCAGCCACCAGTGTTAATATCCGTTTATAACATTATTTTAAATTTAAAAAAAAAATATATATATATTTTGCTAGTGTAATCTAATTACATTTACTATCAGGCCTGTGTCTGTCAGGCTCACTCAGCATTAATATACCTCATTTTTTTTCAGTCTTTTGGTTAATTGGTCTGTGCCAGGCAGCCACCCAGCACTCATATCTATTCTTCTTCTTCACCTTAATTTTAATATAAAAAAAAAAGTTTAAATTTGTTTGCTAGTGTAATCTAATATAATTTTCTATCCGGCCTGTGTGTTTTGCTGACATACAGACATCGCAGACATCGCAGACCAAGAGCAGATGTCTTATTATTATATTTTGTATGGGTAATCATCCAGGCCGTATAGACCTCACCAAATAGGGGGAGTTACAGAGATTAAAGTGCTAAGAATGGTAGTACTTAAAACACAACCTAGTTAAATAGGTACAAGACCGCATGTCTTATTATTATATTTTTTCAGGGTAATCAGGCAGGCCATATAGAACACCCCCGATAGGGGGGTGGGAACAGGGATTAAAGTGCTAAGAAAAGTACTAATTAACACAAGCTAGTTGGGTCCAAGAACGCATGTTTAATTATTAGACTTTATTAGGGTAATTATATATCTAACAAATCTATCTATTTCTCTTCTATCGATTCTATCTAACTATCAATCTATGTTTATCTATCTATCCTATCTATCAATCTATCTGCTGTCCGGGATGTTTTGAGACAGCCACTTTGGGAATGTTAGTTGATTTAGGCCCATTATGGCTTAAAAGCAGACTCTGCATAAACTATGTAATTTTCCATGGGAGTTTTGCCAGGGATCCCCCTCCAGCATGCGACAGTCCAGGTGTTAGTACCCTTGAAACAACTTTTCCATCACTATTGTGGCCAGAAAGAGTCCTTGTAGGTTTTAAAGTTCGCCTGCCTATTGAATTCAATGGCAGTTCGCGCTTTCGCGAACAATACCGGAAGTTCGAGTCCGCCGTTCGCAAACCGAAAATTTTAGGTTCGCGACATCACTAACCAAGACACACTCACACATACTCACAAACAGACAGAGATACATTTAAAAGTGAAGATTGTGCAGAAGAAAACAAAGTGTGTTATTTTTTGGTTTGTTTTTTATTTACACAGTGCTCACACATCTTGCAAAAGGATTTTTGTACACAAGCCCTGTACGTTGAAACTTTAGGACAAATACTATGGGAATTTAAGGCTATCATAAGAACAAATCTTACACATAGGTAAAAAAGTCATTAACGTGATTAAACACATAGGTAAAGTCCTGAACATAGTGCTGCAAGTAATTGCTTTTCTGATTGACTCGCTATGTACTGTTTAAAAGTGGCAATATATAAACTTCTTTCATTGGATTAAACACAATGTCTACCTAGGTCAGTACTGCAAACATTAGATTATTTAACTGATTTGAGCATATCATTTTTGCAGCAGATTATCTGTAAAGTCTGTGGAGCTTTAAGGCTCTGACACACTGCAAGCGGAGCGGTGCGCAGTGTGTAGATGCGGCTGTGCGCGCTCAGTGTGTCCTGCCTTTTCATCTCTGAGCACTCTGAATTGAACTTCAGAAGCGATGCGACGTGGCTGCTTTGCCTCGTGCCGCATCGCTTGCAGTGTGTCACAGCCTTTACGAACAGACTATAGCATAGTTTATGTCTATGAAGTACTGTAACTTGTCCAATCTGTATATCCTCCAGTTTTTTTTTTTTGCTCTTTGGGGATCCTAGGTGCTTTCCCACAGAAGCAGAGTTTTTTTTGTGGCTTTTGAGACTTTTCCAATTAGTTAAAACCCCTAGTAATCACATTGTCATTTCTCATTTTATCCTAAAATTCATAATCACTTAGGATTGTACAGTTTCCCACTAAACATAGTCACTTTTCCAATCATCAATTTAAATAGCATTAATAGTTGTGCCATTAAATAAACCCTTATGATATAGCAATATTTATAGCAAATATAGTCAGTTGTATTTGCCAGTGTTCAGTAACATTTTGCAGCTATATCATGAGGAGCATTAGCTCAGCCTCTCTAAGAAGACCCCAGGCACCTTCAGCTAGAACCCACTCACTGTTTATGATGCACAATTGCACATGGCCATGCTGCCTCTCAGTAATACACACACAGCTCTTTCCTCTCCCTGTACAGTCAGGATACTAGTGACAGACATCCCAAGTCTCCCTGAAGTTCAGGGAGTCTCCCTGATTGTAATAGCGGCTCCCTGATGCCAGCAAATGGACTGCAATCTCCCTGAAACTCCAAGTACTATGATCCAATGTGGCCCAAATCCGGAAAAGTGTTTCTTTAAGGAATGCCTTTAGTTGCTGGGACGTTATAGAACCCTCAAAGCATGCATCAGTAAAATCAGTAAAAACTCCCCCCCCCCCTGATTTTAATAAAATAAAACACAAATACTACATTATTTACTGCACGTAATTAAACTTTGTATTCTAAACTATTTGACCATTCAACAAGCGTACGATCACTGGAAAATAGGTTTGTTGTATGCGGTTGTGCAATAAAGCTACTTTTTTTTTAATGCGACTTTAGTGGGAAGCTACTTTAATGATGTCTCTATCTTATTTAGGGTTTCAAGGTGTCCAATATATAACTGGGAGGGGGGGGCACGCAGTAGTGGGAGAAGCTACCTCCCTGAAATGAGTTTTTGCAGGTTGCTGAGGATACAGCCTTCAGAGCCCAGAGGGCGGGAGCTCCGCCCCCCAGCCGTTGCTATGACAACATATTGCTGCTAGCTGGGTCTGTTAGGGGGAAGGCTATTGATGTAACACAGATCCTGTCAGTGTGTAATAGAGGATGCCTGCGTTAGTTTGGAGGGTCACCTGGTGGGGAGAAGTGTAAAATGTCAGTTTCTTCTATGTAGGCAGCAGGTTCCAGAACAGCAGCTGTGCACAATAAAAAAACAACTGTGTGCAGCTGTTTAAACTGATCTGGTTCTGGTCATGGCTGTCATCTCTGCTGGGGGGGTACATGGTAGGGTAAAGACTGATCTGGGGGGGCACTTGTCCTCCCTAGCCCCCCCCCCCCCCCCTAGTGACGCCTATGTTGTTAGGGCAAAAATTCTCAACTCTGAGAACGCCCAAACTCCACCTCATTCATACATATATATATATATATATATATATATACACAAATTCCAAAATAAGGTGCACTCCATTAAACCCAGTCAAATTGCCGTGGTGCTGCAGCATAAACAGTACATATCCTTTCCAGCTCTCCTTATTAGTAGAAGAAATGCTGCACTCACCGGTCTTGTTGTAAAAAGTTTCTTTATTGCAAACAAATGACAATATCCATCACACGAATACCCCAGACGTTTCGGTGCGCCTCTGGCACCTTTCTCAATGGGCTTGCTTTCCAATCCTCTGACAAAACAATCTAACTACCCGCCACCCTTATCCCTCTATTTAAACCCCCTAAACGTGCTCTATACTTCCGGTATCGCCAGACCGGAGCAAGTGCGTTACGTCACTACCGCCGACAAAGCAATGATGGAGGGCAGCCGCATGGCTAATTAGCATATCCCCGCCTCCTGTGATGGACAGGCGCAACGTCAAAGCAGCGTACAGCAGTAATAACATAACACCGCATCAGGCCGGTGATCGGAATAAACAAATAGTGTCAACCAATAAAGTGAGACAAATTTAAAAACGGCTAGACTAGCACTAACTTAACTGTACTACTGGGGGAATATATGCACAAATTGTAGATAATAGAATCATCATAACACATTCCTAGTTTAAAGTAGGAAAATTATCAAATAAAATAAATGTAATCCCCAAGCATTCTTAGCAGCTAAAATGGGAGACTACTGTCCCTACAGAGAGGAAAAAATTTGTGTCCATAAGACAAAAATAATGTCAATATGGTTATAAATAATAGTGATAATGGTAAACGTCCAGACGTAGACCTAGACTGATGAATCATAGCCCAGTCCAGTTAAATAAACACATTATAATCCAGTTGGACAGTAGTCTCTTGTGGACCGCGGTCTCCATGTGAGTGTGTCACCAAATCAAAATAAGTTTCGCCATAGTCTGAGAGACTTGAAGAGGGATTTGTGGTTTCTTTGACTCCTAACAATGGTTAATTCTGATAGTGGGTCTGTATTTGATAAGCTTACTTTTATTAATTAAATCTAGACCTTTCATTATCCATTTTAGCTGCTAAGAATGCTTGGGGATTACATTTATTTTATTTGATAATTTTCCTACTTTAAACTAGGAATGTGTTATGATGATTCTATTATCTACAATTTGTGCATATATTCCCCCAGTAGTACAGTTAAGTTAGTGCTAGTCTAGCCGTTTTTAAATTTGTCTCACTTTATTGGTTGACACTATTTGTTTATTCCAATCACCGGCCTGATGCGGTGTTATGTTATTACTGCTGTACGCTGCTTTGACGTTGCGCCTGTCCATCACAGGAGGCGGGGATATGCTAATTAGCCATGCGGCTGCCCTCCATCATTGCTTTGTCGGCGGTAGTGACTTAACGCACTTGCTCCGGTCTGGCGATACCGGAAGTATAGAGCACGTTTAGGGGGTTTAAATAGAGGGATAAGGGTGGCGGGTAGTTAGATTGTTTTGTCAGAGGATTGGAAAGCAAGCCCATTGAGAAAGGTGCCAGAGGCGCACCGAAACGTCTGGGGTATTCGTGTGATGGATATTGTCATTTGTTTGCAATAAAGAAACTTTTTACAACAAGACCGGTGAGTGCAGCATTTCTTCTACTAATAAGGAGAGCTGGAAAGGATATATATATATATATATATATATATATATATATATATATATACACTCAAAATTCACTCACAAACCATATTGTCCCCTTTATTGTAACACGCACACAATTATGGAAAAAAAAATTGAAATTGTAATTTCCTGGCTAAGAGGACAAATTCACCTCACCCCTTTATCTGATTATCCTTTTTTTCCTTTCAGAAAATAATTACAAACACAAAATTACACAAAATGCCTTCAGACCAGTCTATTATACCTTTATAAACTGTAGATCTTTAAATGAGTTGAAATATATTTCTATAATAATGCATTACATAAATAGACAGTTAGCCGAAGAAACACACAACACCTGAGAAGAAGTGCTCATGATTAGATTGGAAGAGTAAAAATCTCAGTGGTGTGTAAATTCAGAGTTGAAGAGTGTGTGTTAATACATAACTTTTACTGTGATTAGACTAAAAACCTGCCAAAAGGGAGTTATTTGTAATTCTGTTATATCCCACTTACACATTTATTTTCTATAAAGTATATATATATATATATATATATAAATTTACAATAAGATCCGCACTCACCAGCAACCAAAACCACTCTGTGCACGGCCACTTTAATCAATCCAGATGGGCAGCATGTAGAAAAGGATTCCGGTGTAAATCCCACAATATCCACAGCAGCACAAAAAGCCAACACCAAAGATATTAAATATCACCTTTTATTGTAGAAAAATCATAACTAGTGATGTCGCGAACATAAAAATTTGGGTTCGCGAACGGCGAATGCGAACTTCCGCAAATTTTCACGAACCGGCGAACCGGGCGAACCGCCATAGACTTCAATAGGCAGGCGAATTTTAAAACCCACAGGGACTCTTTCTGGCCACAATAGTGATGGAAAAGTTGTTTCAAGGGGACTAACACCTGGACTGTGGCATGCCGGAGGGGGATCCATGGCAAAACTCCCATGGAAAATTACATAGTTGATGCAGAGTCTGGCTTTAATCCATAAAGGGCATAAATCACCTAACATTCCTAAATTGTTTGGAATAATGTGCTTTAAAACATCAGGTATGATGTTGTATCGATCAGGTAGTGTAAGGGTTACGCCCGCCTCACAGTGCGCAGTGTAGGTGATATACCTGCCCTGACCATGCTTTGCAGACCAGGTATCAGTGGTCAGATGGACCCTTGCCCCAACACTGTGTGCCAGAAATGCCATTATAGCAGACTTATATGGCTTTGGCGTTGCTTTTTGGTAATTAGAAGGCTGCTAAATGCCACTGCGCACCACACGTGTTTTATGCCCAGCAGTGAAGTGGTTAATTAGGGAGCATGTAGGGAGCTTGTAGAGTTAATTTTAGCTTAAGTGTAGTGTAGTAGACAACCCAAAGTATTGATCTAGACCCATTTTGGTATATTTAATGCCACCATTTCACCGCCAAATGCGATCAAATAAAAAAAATTGTTCACTTTTTCACAAACTAGGTTTCTCACAGAAATTATTTACAAACAACTTATGCAATTATGGCATAAATGGTTGTAAATGCTTCTCTGGGATCCCCTTTGTTCAGAAATAGCAGACTTATATGGCTTTGGCGTTGCTTTTTGGTAATTAGAAGGCTGCTAAATGCCACTGTGCACCACACGTTTTTTTATGCCCAGCAGTGAAGGGGTTAATTAGGGAGCATGTAGGCAGCTTGTAGAGTTAATTTTAGCTTAAGTGTAGTGTAGTAGACAACCCAAAGTATTGATCTAGGCCCATTTTGGTATATTTCATGCCACCATTTCACCGCCAAATGCGATCAAATAAAAAAAAATTGCTCACTTTTTCACAAACTTTAGGTTTCTCACAGAAATTATTTACAAACAACTTATGCAATTATGGCATAAATGGTTGTAAATGCTTCTCTGGGATCCCCTTTGTTCAGAAATAGCAGACTTATATGGCTTTGGCATTGCTTTTTGGTAATTAGAAGGCTGCTAAATGCCACTGCGCACCACACGTGTTTTATGCCCAGCAGTGAAGGGGTTAATTAGGGAGCATGTAGGCAGCTTGTAGACTCAATTTTAGCTTAAGTGTAGTGTAGTAGACAACCCAAAGTATTGATCTAGGCCCATTTTGGTATATTTCATGCCACCATTTCACCGCCAAATGCGATCAAATAAAAAAAAATTGCTCACTTTTTCACAAACTTTAGGTTTCTCACAGAAATTATTTACAAACAACTTATGCAATTATGGCATAAATGGTTGTAAATGCTTCTCTGGGATCCCCTTTGTTCAGAAATAGCAGACTTATATGGCTTTGGCGTTGCTTTTTGGTAATTAGAAGGCTGCTAAATGCCACTGTGCACCACACGTTTTTTTATGCCCAGCAGTGAAGGGGTTAATTAGGGAGCATGTAGGCAGCTTGTAGAGTTAATTTTAGCTTAAGTGTAGTGTAGTAGACAACCCAAAGTATTGATCTAGGCCCATTTTGGTATATTTCATGCCACCATTTCACCGCCAAATGCGATCAAATAAAAAAAAAATGCTCACTTTTTCACAAACTTTAGGTTTCTCACAGAAATTATTTACAAACAACTTATGCAATTATGGCATAAATGGTTGTAAATGCTTCTCTGGGATCCCCTTTGTTCAGAAATAGCAGACTTATATGGCTTTGGCATTGCTTTTTGGTAATTAGAAGGCTGCTAAATGCCACTGCGCACCACACGTGTTTTATGCCCAGCAGTGAAGGGGTTAATTAGGGAGCATGTAGGCAGCTTGTAGACTCAATTTTAGCTTAAGTGTAGTGTAGTAGACAACCCAAAGTATTGATCTAGGCCCATTTTGGTATATTTCATGCCACCATTTCACCGCCAAATGCGATCAAATAAAAAAAAATTGTTCACTTTTTCACAAACTAGGTTTCTCACAGAAATTATTTACAAACAACTTATGCAATTATGGCATAAATGGTTGTAAATGCTTCTCTGGGATCCCCTTTGTTCAGTAATAGCAGACTTATATGGCTTTGGCGTTGCTTTTTGGTAATTAGAAGGCTGCTAAATGCCACTGCGCACCACACGTGTTTTATGCCCAGCAGTGAAGGGGTTAATTAGGGAGCATGTAGGGAGCTTGTAGAGTTAATTTTAGCTTAAGTGTAGTGTAGTAGACAACCCAAAGTATTGATCTAGGCCCATTTTGGTATATTTCATGCCACCATTTCACCGCCAAATGCGATCAAATTTAAAAAAAACTAAAAAAAAAAATCGCAATTTTAGGTTTCTCACTGAAATAATTTACAAACAGCTTGTGCAATTATGGCACAAATGGTTGTAAATGCTTCTCTGGGATCCCCTTTGTTCAGAAATAGCAGACATATATGGCTTTGGCGTTGCTTTCTGGTAATTAGAAGGCCGCTAAATGATGCTGCGCATCACACGTGTATTATGGCTAGCAGTGAAGGGGTTAATTAGTGAGCATGTAGGCAACTTGTAGAGTTAATTTTAGCTTAAGTGGTCACATGAAACAAGTCTCCCAGGACAAGCATTCGCCGCAGTGAATCTATTACACTGAACAGCTGTGCTAAAGTTAACTGTTCAAGCAAGGACTTTATAATTACAGATAGAGAATTAGCTAAATAGTAGTATTATTCAGTAAGAAGTTATCCTATATAATTGTAGGGGTAAAGCACTCTTTTTTGTTACAGACTTTAGTGCTATATTGCCCCCCTAACAGGTGCTTGTTGATTACAAAAATATTTGGCAGCTATAGCCTATAGGTACTTACCATTAGTACTACTTTACCTACTATCTTGGTACTATAATAATGTTATTGTGCTGGATATTCATTCCTCTGAGTGCAATTCTCTCTGTGTGATTAAAAGCAAAATGGAAGAGATAGTTAAAGCATTTGGCCAAATAGTGATAGCTGCAGAACCATGTCAAGGTTTCTTTCTTCCTGGGTCCATAACCTACAGTCACACAATGCATGTCTTCAACCAAACATACTGAGATATAAACAAGGGTAACACAGGCGCATTGTAATTTCCCTAGACAGATGCAAAACACATAAATAGTCTCCACTCTCAGACCAGACTGACTACACATCCCATGACCCTGCAAAACTCACAGCCCTGGGTGTGCCTATATATATATATATATATATTATATATATATATATATATATATATATATATATCTTCGTAATTGGCTTTAACTTATGAAAACTGCAAAACAATGCTCTTTATACTAATATAATGACCTTAGTTAGCCGTGCTGTCTGCAGACTCAAGCCCAGATTCGCCTTTCCAATTATGGAAAGTGGTGGGTAGAGATTGGCCATTTAAAATAAAAATATGATATGTTATTCTATAGCAACACAACAGAAATGTCTTGTAAAAAAAAAGTGTTTACTGTCCTTTTAAATGACATCTTTCAAATGCTTAACAAAAATGATTGGCTGAACATATTTAAGTGAAATTTGGCAGTTTTCCTTTGAAAGGTAAACTTCAGACAAAATATAATATTTTTTTTTTACTAAGGGCCAGATTATGAGTGGAGCTATATTTGCACTCCACTCGTAATACCAGCGCACACAATTGTGCACTGGTATTTTAAGTAGCCCGCAATGCGAACACCCTGTGCTCAATAGAGCATGCTTCCAAAGACTCCAATGAGTCTAGAGCAGCGAAGGGGGTAAATTGCACAGCGATGGGCAGCAATTTTAAATATATATATAAATCAATATAAATTGTTGCATATGAAATTACCATATCTAGGCAAGTATCCCTGCTTGCTTTTACCCAGTAACACTCCATATTCACTGTTACCAATGCACAAGATCTAACAGCGAATATGGAGTGTTACTGGGTAAAAGCAAGCAGGGATACTTGCCTAGATGTGCTAATTTCCCATGCAACAATTTATATTGATTTACTTTTGAGACAAGGAGGTCAATTTATTATAGTGCGAACGGATATGATACGATGTAGCGTATCATGTCCGTTGCACATCGATAAATGCTGACAGCATACACTGTCTGCATTTATCATTGCACCAGCAGTTCTTGTGAACTGCTGGTGCAATACCGCCCCTGCAGATTCATGGTCAATCGGCTGCTAGCAGGGGGTGTCAATCAACCCGATCGTATTCGATCCGGTTGATTTCTGTCTGCCGCCTCAGAGCAGGCGGACAGGTTATGGAGCAGTGGTCTTTAGACCGCTGCTGCATAACTTTGGTTTCCGGTGAGCCTTCAGGCGGCGGGCTCTGTGGCGGCGGACGGAAATCAACACAATCAGGTTGATTGATTGACACCCCCTGCTAGCGTCCGATTGGCCGCGAATCTGCAGGGGGCGGTATTGCACCATCAGTTCACAAGAACTGCTGGTGCAATGATAAATGCCGACAGCGTATGCTGTCGGCATTTATCGATGTGCAGCGGACATGAACCACTGCTTCATAACTTCCGTACGGAGCTTGATAAATTGACACCATGGAGGATTTTAACCTCAGACTTTTATCTCCACCATAATTTTAATCAATTTTTATTTTATATATATATATATATATATATATATATATATATATATATATATATATACAAAATTTGTTTTTTTAGCACACCTTACAAAAAGTTTAAATCAACATCTGGGAGTGCTGCCAATATGACCCAGTAATTACACAAACAAAGAGGTATCAGCGCACATCCATTTTCAAAAGCACAACATATTTTTTACTGCTGCAAAAAATTGCCTGCATATACATCAAGAGACAACTATCTTTTTTTAAATATTGGGAACTTAGTCACACAATATGGCCATATTTTGCTTAGCCAGTCACCGCTTACAAGGTGCCCCAATTCGACTGGTCCTACTCTAAATCCTTTTGCCACAGAGGGCTGAAACATTCCTGCTTTTACTCTTCATAATAGAATGAGACTCCCTGGCTTTTTATTCACAACTCTTTAACACTGTAATGAGCACACCTGAACTTGGGTGGGGTGCTTAAACCAATGGGAGATGGTCAGTCTCCCTGGTAATTTTAAATACAAATACAAAATTTGTTTTTTTAGCACACCTTACAAAAAGTTTAAATCAACATCTGGGAGTGCTGCCAATATGACCCAGTAATTACACAAACAAAGAGGTATCAGCGCACATCCATTTTCAAAAGCACAACATATTTTTTACTGCTGCAAAAAATTGCCTGCATATACATCAAGAGACAACTATCTTTTTTTAAATATTGGGAACTTAGTCACACAATATGGCCATATTTTGCTTAGCCAGTCACCGCTTACAAGGTGCCCCAATTCGACTGGTCCAACTCTAAATCCTTTTGCCACAGAGGGCTGAAACATTCCTGCTTTTACTCTTCATAATAGAATGAGACTCCCTGGCTTTTTATTCACAACTCTTTAACACTGTAATGAGCACACCTGAACTTGGGTGGGGTGCTTAAACCAATGGGAGATGGTCAGTCTCCCTGGTAATTTTAAATACAAATACAAAATTTGTTTTTTTAGCACACCTTATAAAAAGTTTAAATCAACATCTGGGAGTGCTGCCAATATGACCCAGTAATTACACAAACAAAGAGGTATCAGCGCACATCCATTTTCAAAAGCACAACATATTTTTTACTGCTGCAAAAAATTGCCTGCATATACATCAAGAGACAACTATCTTTTTTTAAATATTGGGAACTTAGTCACACAATATGGCCATATTTTGCTTAGCCAGTCACCGCTTACAAGGTGCCCCAATTCGACTGGTCCTACTCTAAATCCTTTTGCCACAGAGGGCTGAAACATTCCTGCTTTTACTCTTCATAATAGAATGAGACTCCCTGGCTTTTTATTCACAACTCTTTAACACTGTAATGAGCACACCTGAACTTGGGTGGGGTGCTTAAACCAATGGGAGATGGTCAGTCTCCCTGGTAATTTTAAATACAAATACAAAATTTGTTTTTTTAGCACACCTTACAAAAAGTTTAAATCAACATCTGGGAGTGCTGCCAATATGACCCAGTAATTACACAAACAAAGAGGTATCAGCGCACATCAATTTTCAAAAGCACAACATATTTTTTACTGCTGCAAAAAATTGCCTGCATATACATCAAGAGACAACTATCTTTTTTTAAAATATTGGGAACTTAGTCACACAATATGGCCATATTGTATGCTGTCGGCATTTATCGATGTGCAGCGGACATGAACCGCTGCTTCATAACTTCCGTACGGAGCTTGATAAATTGACACCATGGAGGATTTTAACCTCAGACTTTTATCTCCACCATAATTTTAATCAATTTTTATTTTATATATATATATATATATATATATATATATATATATATATATATATATATATATATATATATATATATATATGTGTGTGTGTGTGTATACACATATTAACACATATTAACACATAAATATATATGAATATAAGCATATACATATATATTTACTAGACTTGTGCAGCTTCGAAAAATTAGTTTCGGTTCGGATCGATTCGGATTGATTCGAATTTCGGTTCGGATCTATTTGAATTCGGAAAAATTCGAATTAATTCGTTTCGGATTCATTCGAATTCTTTCGGATTCTGAAAAAAAATTTGGTTCGTTCGATTCGGTTCGGTTCGATTCGGTTTGAATTGATTCGGAAATTTGGAATTTCGGTAAGTGTTGGTGGGATGTGCTGTGTATTACACTAGTATTATGTACTGTATATTAGGTTTAACCCATAGCAGAGTGATAAAACCTAATATACTGTACAATACTAGTGTAATACACGGCCATCCGAATCTACCGAATACATCCGAATCGATTCGGATGTATTCGAATCGATTCGGATGGATTCGATTCGGATGTATTCAATTCGATTCGGATTTATTCGGTAGATTCGGCAGTATTTTCATTTGGAAATTCGAATCGATCTGAATCTCCGAATTTTCTGAATTTTCAAATCGATCCGAAACGAATCGCACATGTCTAATATTTACAGGGAACATACAGTTCCCATAGATCGCAATGTAAAGGCACTTTTCAGAACCGTTTTTTTTCTGTCATAAAAAAATAAAAGACCCTCTATTTTGGGGGCATTTGGGGTACTTTTAGAACATTAACCAGAGATCTGATCTTTAGTTTATGTTTTGAGTGCTAATTTCTACCGCAAGCTCACAGTGGCAATAACCAGCTACTTGCAATGGCTGGTTATTTATCGCGTGCCTGCAAACAGGCTAGTTTGCCCGTTTGCTGACGCACGATAAATTAGCGCTCCACTTGTAATCTAGCCCTAAATTTGCTAAGTTTTTAATTTTCAAACTATTTAGTTGTGAAAAATATCTAAATATTCCTTGAATGTCAATGAGAATTTGTACATAATGTTAAAGCCCAAAATAAGGTGCTATTATTTGCAAAATCTGGAGGCAAAAAAGTCTAATAATGAAATGTAGTATAGATTTTATTTGTTTAAAATTTGCTCAATAGATATCAAGCAAGAGTTCCCAGTTATCTTACAAATGTCAGCATGTAGTTAGCTATGGGGATCTGTATTTCTGCTCCCTTTTCTATAAAGGTCATAGTTGTCCAAAGCAAAAACGATGACTGCTCAGCCATCCCTAGGACACTCTGATTGCAACTATGAAGCAGCGGAGCCTGAAATGGAAGTTAATAAGCAGTGGTTATAAGACCTTTTAGATGGTGGACTGAAATCATCCAGATCCAATACGATCAGGATGATTGACAGCCCCTGCAAGCGGCTGATTGGCCACCAGTGAGTAGGGGTAGGCATTGCACAAGCATTTCACCATGCTGTCGGCATTAAGCGATTTGCTGTAGTGAATCATGTTCGCTCGACTGATAATAAATCTACCCCTTAGACTCATTAGCCAGCACTCTACATGACCTTCTCCAGAACGCAAACTCTCCTTACACCACCTAACTCACAATCGGCTAGATTACAAGTTTTGCGTTATGAGGGGTGCGGTGCTAACTTGCACGTTATTCTCACCGCTCACTTCCCTGCAGCGCTGGTATTATGGGTTTTTACAGACCTGGCGTTAAAAGGCAAGAAGAGAGCGTAGAGCAAAATTGAGCTCCACACTGCACTCCAATACCAGCGCTGCTTAAGACAGCGGTGAGCTGGTTATACGTGCTCGTGCACGATTTCCCCATAGACATCAATGGGGAGAGCCGGCTGAGAAAAAGTCTAACACCTGCCAAAAAGCATCGTAAAGCTCAGTAAAGCAGCCCCATTTATTCCTATGGGGAAACACATTTTATGTTTACACCTAACACCCTAACATGAACCCCGAGTCTAAACACCCCTAATCTTAAACTTATTAACCCCTAATCTGCCGCCCCCGACATCGCTGACACCTACATTATACTTATTAACCCCTAATCTGCCGCTCCGGACATCGCCACCACCTACTTTATACTTATGAACCCCTAATCTGCTGCCGCCAACATCGCCGACACCTACATTATATATATTAACCCCTAATCTCCCGCCCCCAATGTCGCCGCAACCTACCTACACTTATTAACCCCTAATCTGACGCCCCCAACGTCGCTGCCACTATATTAAATTTATTAACCTCGCTGCCACTATATTAAATTTATTAACCTCTAAATCTAAGTCTAACCCTAACCCTAACACCCCCTAACTTAAATATAATTTAAATCTTAAAAATTAATAATTAAGGTAGAAAAAATCTTATTGGCTGATGCAATCAGCCAATAGGATTGAGCGGGCATTCTATTGGCTGTTCCAATCATCCAATAGAATGTGAGCTCAATCCTATTGGCTGATTGGATCAGCCAATAGGATTGAAGTTCAATCCTATTGGATGATTGCATCAGCCAATAGGATTTTGTCTACCTTAATTCCGATTGGCTGATAGAATTCTATCAGCCAATCGGAATCTAAGGGACGCCATCTTGGATGACGTCACTTAATGTCAGGTTCGTTCAGGAAATGTTTAATCCTTTTTCCTTATTATTAAAGTGAATCAGATCACAGTTGTAGACCTTAATTAATGGTATTGTTTCACTTGTAAAATAGCAACAACAATGGTGTTGATTGTTACTTTGCTTCAGCAAGTGATGAGTTAATGCAGAGAGGAAATGTGGCTGTAGAAAATAACTTTAAATCTACAGTGCTGCAAAGGTTATATTGAAGTACTCGATAGCAGTGTGACATAAATTTGCAGGCCCTTTAATACTGTATAAGCTTAGAGTTCGTAGATGGTTGTATTACCTTTAGTTGTGGAAGCGGTATCTGCAGTGAAGCTCTGTATCGCTACACGCGAAAAAAGGACTGGCAGTCTGGAGAGGTGTGTATCACGCTGAGAGGAATCGGCGGGTGACGTCACCGTATCTTTGCTGTATTCGGCAGCGGCTTGTTGGCGTGTAATCAGCTTGAAATAACAACTTGCATTTGATACAAATTGGTAAGTTTGGATAAAAGGAAAAGTAGCGAGCTTGCTTGTAATGCTTTAGAATTTCCCTTGGTTAACTCCGTTATCAGTGAACTTGATAGAAGTGAAAAATAAGCTGTGCAGCATTCACGCTGTAAGTAAATGAAAACTTGAAATTGAATAAGTCTCTTTGGTTAACTCGTATATGCACGAGCTAAGTAGATATTCTGTAGATGATGAATTTAATTTCATAGAAGCTTTGGTTAGGATTAATCCTTCTGAAGAAGTGGAGCTTAGAGTGCAGGAAGCTTTCACCAGCAACATACAAAATTACTAAGCACTAGGAACAGGGCGTGAACAGAATATAAAGGGTTTGTGGGTGGAGATAAGCAAAACTGCAGGTAGGTAAGGTGAAACCTGACACTTAAAGAGATATTCATTCCGAAGAAGTCGTCGTTTGAAGAGGATGCTGCGTGCCGGATGTCTTGAAGATGGAGCCGCTCCGCGTCGGAAGGATGAAGATAGAAGATGCCGTCTGGATGAAGACTTCTGCCCGTCTGGAGGACCACTTCTGCCCGTCTGGAGGACCACTTCTGCCGGCTTTGTTGAGGACCTCTTGCCGCTTGGATGAAGACTTCTCCCGGTAAGTGAATCTTCTGGGGTTAGAGTGCAGGAAGCTTTCACCAGCAACATACAAAATTACTAAGCACTAGGAACAGGGCGTGAACAGAATATAAAGGGTTTGTGGGTGGAGATAAGCAAAACTGCAGGTAGGTAAGGTGAAACCTGACATCTCCCCCTCCCCAAGGGACAGCATAGAACGTCAAGGACCAGGACGGTCAGGATGTCTGCGATGAAAAATGGACAACTTCCTTGGAGCATGTATGTTACAAGAGGGTTCCCAAGAATCGTCATCCGAAGAGTAACCAACCCAACGAATCAAGTACTCGAGTTGACCGTTGCGAATCCGAGAGTCAATGATAGAATCTACTTCATATTCATCCAACTGAGGAATAGTAGGAAGTGGAGGGGCAGGGGTGGAACTTCTTGTAGTGACATATGGCTTCAGAAGGGATACATGGAAAGTCGGATGGACTTTTAAAGTGTCCGGTAACTGTAAAGTGACTGCATTAGGGTTGACGATCTTTGTAATCGGAAATGGACCTATGAACAATCCTGCAAGTTTTTTACTTGGTACCTTAAGCTTAAGATTTTTGGTGGATAACCAAACTAAATCTCCAACAGCATAGACAGGAGCTGGTCGTCTCCTCAAGTTGTAATAACGTTTCTGTTGTTCTTGGGAGTTTAAAATGTTATCCTGTAAGATTTTGAAAGTTTGTCGAAACTTTGCTGAGAAATCATTAGCATGAGGACAATCTGTGGAGGTGATATTAGAGAAGTCTGGGACAGGGTAGGAATTAGGATGAAAACCATAATTTGCCAGGAAAGGTGACATCTTCGTAGAGGTAGTGATGGAATTGTTAAAGGCAAATTCAGCCATGGAAAGAAAGGTAGACCACTCAGTTTGTTGATTGGAACAGAAACAGCGTATATACTGTTCTAGCCATTGATTTATACGTTCCACTTGACCATTCGTTTGAGGGTGGAAAGAGGTTGAGAAACGGTGGTCTATTTGTAGATGGGAACAGAGAGCCTTCCAAAATCGTGAGGTAAACTGGGTACCACGGTCTGAGGTTATAATTTTTGGAAGACCGTGTAAACGCACAATATTATCTAGAAATAACTGTGCAGTCTCTGCTGAAGTAGGTAATTTGTTAAAGGGAATAAAATGTGCCATCTTTGTCAACAAGTCCACAACGACAAAAATGGTGTTCATCTTATTTGAAACGGGTAGGTCGACAATGAAGTCAATAGACAAATGATGCCACGGCTGGGTTGGAACAGGAAGAGGCATGAGAAAACCATAAGGCCGTTGTTGTGATGATTTAGAGGTGGCACAAATGGAACAGGACTTTATGAAGGAATTCACAGTTTGTGAGATTTTGGGCCACCAATAGAATCTTGAGATATTCTCCAAGGTCTTTTTATAACCAGGATGTCCAGCTAGAGGGGTATCATGATGCAGTTGAAGAATAGTGTCCCTTAGACTTTTTGGAACATATATTTTGTCCTTGTAGTAGAAAAGACCATCTGCTTTAGAATCCAAAACATGTTGAGTAAGCTCAGGATCAGAAGGAAGAGATTCTTTCAATGCTTTCAGGAGATAGGGTGTTAATCCAAGAAATTTTGTAGATGGAATCATGGATGTCATTTGATCAGACTGGGCAGGTCTTTCATCTTTCCTTGAGAGAGCATCTGCTTTTCCATTTTTACTGGAAGGTCTATAGATAATATGGAAATTAAATCTCGTAAAAAACAAACTCCATCGTACTTGTCTGGATGACAACGTTTTGTTTGTTTGCAAGAATTCCAAATTTTTATGATCTGTGTAAATGATCACGGGGAGTGTAGTTCCTTCGAGCAGATGCCTCCAATGCTCCAATGCCCTTTTGATGGCGAGAAGCTCCTTTTCCCCAATAGGGTAATTCATTTCTGAAGAGCTGAGTACTTTAGAAAAAAAAGCTATTGGATGCAATGGTTCTGTATGAGAAGATTTTTGTGAAAGAATCGCCCCCAAAGCGAAATCGGAAGAATCTACTTCCAAGATATATTGTAGAGATGGGTCAGGGAACCGAAGTATTGGAGCTGAAGTGACCATGGATTTTAGTAGATCAAAAGCTCGAGCAGCCTCATCATTCCATGAAAATCGAATAGTAGAGCTAGTGAGTTTCGTTAAAGGTTTTGCTAATTTAGAGAAATCGTTCACAAATTTCCTATAATAATTGGCAAAGCCAAGAAATCTTTGTAGATCCTTTTTAGTTTTAGGATAAGCCCAATTCCTGACAGTCTGCACTTTATCATCTTGCATGCTTATACCTAGAGGACTGATGTTATATCCCAGAAAAGAAATGGTGTTGGTGTGAAATTGGCACTTCTCAAGTTTTGCATATAGCCGGTGCGTTCTTAATCTGGTCAACACTTCTCTGACATGGGAGATATGGTCATCATAGGAATTTGAGTAAATGAGGATGTCCTCGAGATAAATGACAATATAGACATCCAATAGGTCTCTGAATATATTGTTGATAAAGTGTTGAAAAGTTCCTGGGGCATTGCATAGCCCAAATGGCATGACGAGGTACTCAAATAACCCGTACCTGGTGCGGAAAGCGGTTAACCACTCATCCCCCTCACGTATCCTTATGAGGTTGTATGCACCTCGAAGATCGAGCTTCGTGAAAATCTTGGCCTCCCGGAGATGTTCTATTAATTCCGGAATGAGGGGGAGAGGGTAACGGTTTTTTATAGTCCGTTGGTTCAGATCTCTATAGTCGATGATAGGGCGAAGAGAACCATCCTTGTTCTTCACAAAGAACATTGCAGCTCCCGCAGGGGAGGTCGAAGGTCGTATGAAACCTTTACGAAGGTTTTCCTCTAAATATGCTTTTAGATGTTCAAGCTCTGGAGCTGATAAGGGGTAAAGACGACCATAGGGAATAGTAGAACCTGGTTTAAGGTCGATGGGACAATCATAATCCCGATGTGGAGGTAATGATTCAGCCTCTACTTTGCTGAAAACGTCGGCGAAATCTTGATATTCAAATGGAATGTTTTGTTCGGGAACAGTGGTTTCCAGGAGTGCCTGTGTGGAATAACAGGAATTCTTACAAAATGGTGATTTAAAAGAAACCTGAAGGGATTGCCAATTCACAGTAGGTTGATGTTTCTTAAACCAAGAAATGCCTAAAACTATGGGGAATAGAGGGGAAGGCAATACATCAAATTCAATATACTCAGAATGACCACATGGTGTTACAAGCAATAGGGGAATGGTTTGATGAGTGATAGGACCACTTGCTATAGATGAACCATCAATGACACGAATGGCAACTGGATTCTGCTTTAACACACAGGGTATTTTATTAGTATTTACAATGGCAGTATTGATAAAGTTTCCATAAGCTCCGGTATCAAGAATGGCACTAGACTGCAGATGGCGTAGATCCCACTGTAAAGAGACAGACATTATGCAATAAGTATTTGGAATTTGCATGTGATGAGCAGCAGACAGTGCAAATGACTTACATTTCTTAGGCTTCTGTAGTAGTGGACAATCCTTCACGGAATGGGAGGGATTAGCACAGTACATGCATAGCAGATGTTGTCTGCGTCTTGACCTTTCCTCAGGGGTAAGAGGGCCCCTGGCTAGACCTATCTCCATTGGTTCAGGTACAGATTTACTGGTAGAAGTAGGAGCAGCATAGGTTTGAGCTTTTAGATTGTGCTCAGTGTGGAATCTTTCAGACCTTCTCTCACGTAGACGCCGGTCTATTTGTATCACCAAGCGCATTAATGAATCTAAGGACTTTGGCAAGTCAGTGCGTGCTAACTCGTCCTTAATATTGTCAGAAAGTCCTAATCTAAACTGATTGCGTAATGCAATTGGGTTCCATTGAGAATCACGTGAAAATTGCTTGAATTCAGCAATATATTCTTCTACAACACGCTTCCCTTGCTTCAGGGCACGCATCGCAGTTTCTGCTGTGAGTTGTGAATCAATATCTAAGTAAAGTTCATCCATTTCATTCAAAAATTCATCAAGGGATCCAAGAATAGGTTGATTGCTTTCAAAGAAGGAGTCTGCCCAAACCCTAGGCTCACCTCTCAAAAATGATATTATAGTAAGGACTTTAACTCTCTCTGTACAATAAGTCTTTGGCTTTAATGTAAAAAGTAATAGGCAGGCATTCTTGAATTGTCGGTATGTTTTTCTATTGCCAGAGAAGGGTTCAGGTAAAGACACTGTAGGCTCTGGAATAGGATCCGGTTGTTGGGGTTTAGTATTAATAGAATCTCTGATAATCCTTCTCAGAGACTGATTTTCCACTTCTAGATCCCTTAAAGATTGTCCCATTTGATCCACTCTCTGCGATAGGGAATACACAAATTGTGGGAGATCTACAGGATCTGACGTCATTATGGCTTAGTAATTATGTCAGGTTCGTTCAGGAAATGTTTAATCCTTTTTCCTTATTATTAAAGTGAATCAGATCACAGTTGTAGACCTTAATTAATGGTATTGTTTCACTTGTAAAATAGCAACAACAATGGTGTTGATTGTTACTTTGCTTCAGCAAGTGATGAGTTAATGCAGAGAGGAAATGTGGCTGTAGAAAATAACTTTAAATCTACAGTGCTGCAAAGGTTATATTGAAGTACTCGATAGCAGTGTGACATAAATTTGCAGGCCCTTTAATACTGTATAAGCTTAGAGTTTGTAGATGGTTGTATTACCTTTAGTTGTGGAAGCGGTATCTGCAGTGAAGCTCTGTATCGCTACACGCGAAAAAAGGACTGGCAGTCTGGAGAGGTGTGTATCACGCTGAGAGGAATCGGCGGGTGACGTCACCGTATCTTTGCTGTATTCGGCAGCGGCTTGTTGGCGTGTAATCAGCTTGAAATAACAACTTGCATTTGATACAAATTGGTAAGTTTGGATAAAAGGAAAAGTAGCGAGCTTGCTTGTAATGCTTTAGAATTTCTCTTGGTTAACTCCGTTATCAGTGAACTTGATAGAAGTGAAAAATAAGCTGTGCAGCATTCACGCTGTAAGTAAATGAAAACTTGAAATTGAATAAGTCTCTTTGGTTAACTCGTATATGCACGAGCTAAGTAGATATTCTGTAGATGATGAATTTAATTTCATAGAAGCTTTGGTTAGGATTAATCCTTCTGAAGAAGTGGAGCTTAGAGTGCAGGAAGCTTTCACCAGCAACATACAAAATTACTAAGCACTAGGAACAGGGCGTGAACAGAATATAAAGGGTTTGTGGGTGGAGATAAGCAAAACTGCAGGTAGGTAAGGTGAAACCTGACACTTAAAGAGATATTCATTCCGAAGAAGTCGTCGTTTGAAGAGGATGCTGCGCGCCGGATGTCTTGAAGATGGAGCCGCTCCGCGTCGGAAGGATGAAGATAGAAGATGCCGTCTGGATGAAGACTTCTGCCCGTCTGGAGGACCACTTCTGCCCGTCTGGAGGACCACTTCTGCCGGCTTTGTTGAGGACCTCTTGCCGCTTGGATGAAGACTTCTCCCGGTAAGTGAATCTTCTGGGGTTAGTGTTAGGATTTTTTTTATAGTGTATTGGGTGGGTTTATTTTTTAGGTTAGGGCTTTGGGCAGCAATAGAGCTAAATGCCCTTTTAAGGGCAATGCCCATCCAAATGCCCTTTTCAGGGCAATGGGTAGCTTAGGTTTTTTTAGTTAGGCTTTTATTTGGGGCGGTTGGTTGTGTGGGTGGTGGGTTTTACTGTTGGGGGGGTTGTTTGTATTTTTTTTTACAGGTAAAAGAGCTGATTTCTTTGGGTTCCACCACATCCCAAAGGAGCTCTATTGGATTGAGATCTAGTGACTGTGGAGGCCATTGGAGTACATTATCATGTTCAAGAAACCATTTTGAGATGATTTGAGGTTTGTGACATGGTGCATTATCCTGCTGGAAGTAGCCATCAGAGGATGGGTACACTGTAGTCATAAATGGATGGACATGGTCAGCAACAATACTCAGGTAGGCTGTGGCATTTCAACAATGCTCATTTGGTACTAAGGAGACCAAAGTGTGTTGAGAAAATATCCCCCACACCATTACACCACCACTAGCAGCCTAAAATGTTAATACAAGGCAGGATGGATCCATGCTTTCATGTTGTTTACTAAACCCTTGTAATCTGGCCCAGAGTATTTTAAATAAATACACATGCAACAAACAAAATGAGGTGAAAAGGCTACATCCCACTTAATTTACTTTTCAAAACATAAATAATTTAACAACCTTTATTATTATTAAAACATTAAAATGTTTAGAACAATTAAAGTGTATAGAGTTAAAATGTATAGAACAATTCAGCAAAAGATGCTTGCCTTATCCTATAAACCACCATGTGCTTTCACAAGATTCCTCCAAATGTCCTTATCAGGGAAATTTTTAGTTTTTTAAGATAGACTTTTTATTTGGGAGTGGGGAGTTACTTTTAGAATAGGGATTTTTTTTTTTTTTGCCAACTTAAAAAAGAGCTTCATCACTTTAGGACAATGCCCTACAAAATGCTGGGGAATTATTAGAGCAGCATTTAGTTTTAGTATAGGGTCTTTTATTTTGGGGCGGATTTTTTTTAATAAACTTTAGTTTTAGTATAGGCATAATTGGGGGTTTTATTTTTGATAGTGCTTTGTTTTGTTTTTTTAAATGTGCTTTTTATTTTTTGTGTTTGTTATTTTGTGTAACTTAGGGGTGTTAGGTAAGAGGTCGGGTTTTGCTGTTAGGGCTAATTGGGTGTATTGGTGGATTAGGGGTTAATAGGTTAGGGGGTGTTTGCTGTGCTTTTTGTGGAGGTTTAGAGGTTAAAAGGTCAGGGACTGGTTAGGCTTTGGAAGATTAGGGGTTAGGATAAGCTGGGGGTGAGGGCACATAATGGGTTAATAGTTTAGAGGGGCAGTATATGTCCTGTGGGAGACTTATCGGCACTCGTCAACACTTTGCGGGTCAGCCCCCTTTTTAAGAATATATTGATGCTTTGAATATCGGGGTAATATCAAATACCCATAGTATTTTATTTTATCCAATCCTCTCCACCTTATTAAACCTCCTATTTTTGAATAGGTATCAAAAAGAAGGGAAGAGTGAGGAAATAAAGGGAATGCCCTTTTCCCACCACATATTGGAGTTATTGAAGTCTAATATAACTAGTTCATCACATTGTGCAGTCATTTTATTCCATTATAGTTATTATCATACACAATAGGGATTTGGGGGCAGATTCTCTAAAGCTGTCTGGTCTATTGAGAAGCTAGCCTTGTCTGTATTGTGATGGCCCCTCAGGGATTGTTTTAAAGGCAATTTTAACCTTGGGAGCTGTGTATTTAATTTATGTGAATTCACTAATACTCTTAGGGCTTGATTTATCAAGTCATGGCGGACAGTGGTGTACGTATGCGCCCCTGTCTGCCCCAGCTCGCCTCTGGAGGCCAGCAATCCGCTGGCGGTATTCAGCACTGCACGCAAGCGTTATTTTGCGTTTGCGTGCAACACCGCCCCCATAATGTTTAATCAAACCAGAAAATGGTAGTAGACAACTCTTTGATGGATTCATAACACAGACATGGATGGTGTATTATGTTGTTTTTCAATTAAAAAATAAAAATAGATATTAGTTTTATTTCAAAATACTAAATGATACAGAAAGCAAACCACAAGGATAAAGAAGAAAGAGAGAGGAGAGGAAGAGAGAAGAGAGAATGGATAATAAGAAAAGAGAGGAAACCATAGAGGGGGAGAAAGGACAAAGAGAATAGACAATGAAGGGAAACCACAGAGGGAAAAAGAAGACAAGAGGAGTGGAGGAGAGAGAGAGAGAGGAGAGGGGGAGAGAGAGAGAGAGAGAGAGAGAGAGAGAGAGAGAGAGAGAGAGAGAGAGGAGAGGAGGAGAGGAGGAGGAGAGAGAGAGAGAGAGGAGGAGAGAGAGAGAGAGAGAGAGAGAGAGAGAGAGAGAGAGAGAGAGAGAGAGAGAGAGAGAGAGAGAGAGAGAGAGAGAGAGAGAGAGAGAGAGAGAGAATGAAGAAAGACAAGATAAATTAAACAGAGAGAAAACACAGGGAGAGAGAATGGACAGAGAAGAGATGTCAGGGACAATAGAGGGGGGAAAGCAGAAATGAGAAGGAAGAGAGAGAAAATAGAAAATATAAAGAGGGAGAGAATGGTGGAGATAGAATAAATAAGAGACAACAGAGAGAGGAGTGGGGGAGAGAGAGAGAGAGAGAGAGAGAGAGAGAGAGATGCACATGTCTTATATCCCATTTAATTATAAAGAAGCTAAAGATAAAACAGTAGTGTCATGTTAACTGTGAAAAATTCTGGAAACAAATGGAGCAAAGGTGATATTATGAATGGCCAAATGAGATATGTTTGGAAGACCACCTGGGTACTTTCTTCAGACATGTTTCCAAAATAAATAAATAAAACTGTTGCTACAAAAACAGACCTTCAGGATGTAACAATATAGATGGCAAAGGGGTGAAGTTTCACGTCCTCAAATTACTAGGGAAAAACAAGTCTTTGATCATTCTGGTGTGTGAAGGATAACATTTGCCACAAGAATTAAAGAATTATATAAGCTGCCTCAATATATATTTGAAATGCATGGTTCATAAAATTGAAATATTAAAGTTATATAGAAACACGTGGAATACATTTAAATCAGGCTTCACGAGACAAAAATTTAAAATATTTACTGACAATCTGATAATTCTGCATTGGTATTGCAATTTTCTTTTCAATTGTCCACTAACAGCTTCTAGGAAGGTAATCAATGCATCCACTACACACAGTAAAGCACATCTCCCATTCTCATGAATTATATGGAAAGCAAGTACTCACACTTAAAGGAATAGTCTAGTCAAAATGAAAATTTAATGATTCAAATAGAGCAGGCAATTTTAAGCAACTTTCTAATTTACTCCTATTATCAATTTTTCTTCAGTCTCTTGGTATCTTTATTTGAAAACGCAAGAATATAAGCATATGAGCCTGTCTAAATGAAGCCACCAATCAGCAAGCGCTACCCAGGTGCTGAACCAAAAATGGTCCAGCTCCCTAGCTTACATTCAAATAAAGATTCCAAGAGAACGAAGATAAATTGATTATAGGAGTAAACTAGAAAGTTGTTTAAAATTGTATGCTCTTTCAGAATCATGACAATTTAATTTTGACTAAACTATTCCTTTAAGCAATGCCTGTGACATAATCACAGTCTACAATATTATAACCCCACACAATATATAAAGGATCGTAACATAAAATATAATGCTTGGCACAGTAAGAATTTTGCTTAGGCCTCAAGAGAGGTGATTCTCAATCAGTGTTGTAGAAACCACTAATGTGTCACAAGCCCTTGTTAAAGAAACATTACTCTCAAAATGTAAATCCCAATAGCATGTTTAATTTTGCATAATTAAAAAAATGACAATGCATTTTCACTATATATTTTGCTTTCTTTGACTGTAATTTAATTATAAAACTGTAGTGCTTCCTCTCTCTTCCGAGAGGTAGGAGTGCAAACACTGACACATGCCTGACAGTGATTGGCTGATATGTGCAGGAGATTGTCTACATCTGTTCCTAATTTGCAACAGAAAAGGGAGTAAGATAAACAATATTTTCAACAGGTGTGTCCTGTGCCAGTTAAGTAATGCATATTTTCCTAACAAATTAATATTTAAAATATTTTTGTTGTTGTTGCAGAAACGTTACAAAGCAAATGATTAATTTCTGATGCATAAATAAAAATGTGACTTTAAAGGGACAGTTCACCCAAAAATGTTCTCCTATTTAAAGTTATCCCAATGATCCATTTTACCTGCTGGAGTGTATAAAATTGTCAACAAGTAGCTCCTTTACCCCTATTTTGGCCTTTGAAATAGCTGGTTTAGCTTGTGGTATCACAACCTATACTGAAAGTTTTGATACTGGAGTCTCAGCTATTGAATAGCCTTAGCAAACACAGCCAACAGAATAAATTATACTCTCAGTGGGGTGCAGGATAGTTAAGTAATAAAAGGATAATTTTCCATTGTTCTCTCTATGTATTGAGCTTTAGCTTTCCAGACAAATATAATATATTGAAGCAAGTGTATGTACACAAAGTGATAACATAATGAGATATGATATTAACTGGAACTCAATCCATTGTAATAGTCTGTGGTTTAAAAGCACAAAACCAGCTACTTCCTATACACAAATAAACCTGAAAATGCAATTTCTCATACATTGTATACTCTGCAGCTGGTATAACAAGTTATTGAAAATACATTAATATAAAAACTATTTTACAGTGTACTGTCCCTTTAATGTAACTAAATAATGGTACGGAAGTTTACACATTGTTGTGGTGGCATTGCTGATAAATAAATTTGCTTATGAGTCAGCGGCAATAATAACCATATCACTTGAATATGCAGATACCATACTAGTGTCCATACACATTATCACAGTGGCCTTTTGTCTTAAAATTACATAAGCTGTCAACAAGAGTGCAGTTAGTTAAAACATGTAACTTCAGTAAGATTCTGCTTAAAGGGACACTCAAGTCAAAATTAAACTTTCATGATGCAGATAGAGCACACAATTTTAAACAACTTTTCAATTTACTTCCATTAACAAAATGTGCACAATCTTTTTATATTTACACTTTTTGAGTCACCAGCTCCTACTGAGCATGTGCAAGAATTCACAGAATATACGTATATGCATTTGTGATTGGCTGATGGTTGTCACATGATACAAGGGGAGTAGAAATATACATAACGTTGAAATTTGTGCTAATTGTATTTTCTTTTTATTGTGCATTTCTGATTAAGCAAATCTACTGTATTTACTGGTCCTTTAAGGATTCTGCCTCCCTCACAATTCATATGACTAACCAGCTTTACATATTTTAATTAGGGTGACCATATTGCCGCTTTAAAAGGGGACACATATGAAAAATACATGTAAGGGATTTTTCCAGGGCTGTTTAAAGAAATGTTCTATATAAGAACCCTGACATATGTATTTTTCATGTGTCCCTTTTTAAAGAGGCAATATGGTCGCCCTAATTTTAATGCTTTTTTCCAAATTTGTCTCTGGGTCCAAATCCTACCCACACATACTTTCCAGAGGGACATGATTCACCTGCCATTCACGATGGCTGTTCGTGTCCTGGGACAGTCTCAAGATCAACAGGGGCAGTCAGGGCCGCTATCAGATCAGGGGGTGACAGGGGTGACTCCTGTCAGGGGCCCAATGAGCCAGGGGGGCCCCATGAGGCAAGAGCTTTTTTTAAGAAAATTTTGGCAGCCACCAGTGGGTACTACAGCAGAGTGCTAATTTAGCATTGGAGATGTTAGTACAAGGAGTAAAGTATTAGCATTTGAGAGGATTTCTGGGTGTGCACTAAACCACTATGCACAGTTTTAGACAGACTTGGCACTTTGTTTGTACAGTGTGTGCATACCACAGCTTATGGTTCCACCAAGATCATATAGAGTACAGCATTTTCAAAATCCATAAGTACAGCTGACAGATGGGAACATTTGTACACTATATTTGAAGTGGTGCTCTTGGTTGGGGAAAATGGGGAAAAATCAAACAAACATATGTCAACCTTTTAAAAGTACTTTTCTTCATCTAGCCATCTACCCAGATCATTAATGTACAATTTTGAATTCACAGAATTATTGTTGTTTGCACATTTACAAATATGATTATTTAAAAAGTGATCTATTAATTTCTGCAATTTTTTTATCTTGCATGTCACACACTGTTGATTTAGGGGATTCAATGTGCATAAATGTTTCCTCCTGCGAGTGTTTCTGTGGGTGTCTGTGTTTATGTCTTTGTGCTTTGGTTTGTGTCTCTATGAGTGTATATGGGTTTTTTTTTCTGTGGGTCTCTCTGTGTGGGTGGGTGTTTATGTCTTTGTGCATTTTCTGTGGATGTCTGTGAAGGTGTGTGCATGCATATGTCTTTGAGCTTTTTCTATGGGTGTCTCTGTGAGGGTGTGTGTATGTTTGTCTTTGTGTATTTTCTCTGGATGGCTCTGTGAGGCTGGGTGTGTATGTCTGTGTTTTCTGTAGATGTCTCTGTGAGGGTGTGTTTTCTGTGGGTGTCTCTGTGAGGGTGTGTGTGTGTATGTCTTTGTGTGTTTTCTGTGGATGTCTCAGTGAGGGTGTGTGTATGTATGTCTTTATGTGTTTTATGTGGTTGTCTCTCTGTGTGTGTATGTCTTTGTGTGTTTTCTGTGGGGTTCTCTGTGTGTGTGTGTATGTCTTTGTTTGTTTTCTGAGGCTGTCTCTGTTTGTGTTTCCTTGGGTGTATCTGCAAGTTTGAGTTTGTGTGTGTGTGTGTGTCCATTGTCTGTTCCTTTTTAGGACATTTTGACCTTACTACTGATTATTCACATCTTTCTACAGACTTTGAGACTAATGAGACCTTTCCGGTAGTCACCAATCTACCATTCAACCTTTAAATTATTGTTTAGGCAGTTCAGGGCCCTTCCTTTCAGCCACTGCATGCTGTTGTCATCATTTAGTTGGCATCTTCATTTACAAAAAGATAATCAGAACTCCATATTTTGTTTTCTAAATCTCCTTTTTTTTTTACAAAACTGTAGTTTACCTCATTACTTGTCAGGTCAATGTAAACAAGTGCTGAGTGTCTGTTTGGTTGTCTGTGTCTGAGTGTGTTTCTTTGCGTGTCTGCTAGAGTGTCTATATGTGAATCCTTATGTGTTTTTGTGTGTGTTTCAGTGTATGAGTGTGTCTGTGTGTTTGTATGTTACTACCTTTACAACATTTCCAAGTTTAAATAGACACTTAAGAATAAAGTGCATATACATTTTAGTCACTTGGTCAAAAATTGCACATGTCAAAGGAGGGGGGGGCCCTTATCAATGGTTAAGTCAGGGCCCCAAAAATTTCTAGTGGCAGCGCTCAGTGTAGGAAGGACACTACAATTGGCTACATTTACAAAATAATAGTTCATCTTATTAGGACTCATCAGCATATGGTTGGTCTCTACTACCTGTTGTACTGTGAAGCTGGTGAAAGTACCTGACCAGTTCCATAGTACGTTATGGGCTATGGTGATTCAAAATGACAGAATAAGCCCTTGCCATAAATGCAGTTAAAAATGTATTTAATTGTTACGCACATTTACTATACAGACCATTTAGGAGACCTGCTCAGTTTTTCACAGCCCTAAGTACTTCAACTTTTCAATAAATACACCAATAACAGATTCAAATTGTATAAACTTTAAGCTTAACTTCTAAGTCAGGTTTATACATTGATTCCTTGGGGTAGATTTTACAAGCAGAGGATGCTGCTTTTTACCCCGAAGTTTCAGGTCGGCCTGAAACTTAAAGGGACATGAAAAGCAAAAATGTTCTTTCAAAATTCAGATAGAGAATACAATTTTAAACAACTTTCTAATTTACTTCTATTATCTAATCTGTTTCATTCTCTTGGTATCATTTGTTGAAGGAGCAGCAATGCACTAATGGTTTCTAACTAAACACATGGGTGAGCCAATCACAATCAATATATATATATATATATATATACATATGCAGCCACCAATCAACAGCTAGAACCTATGTTCTCTGCTGCCCCTGAGCTTGCCTAGATACACCTTTCAGCAAAGGATAACAAGTGAAGGAAGCAAATTAAATAATTGAAGTAAATTGGAAAGTTGTTTAAAATTGTATTCTCTATCTGCATCATGAAAAAAACAAATGTTGGGTTTCATGTCCCTTTAAGTTAAAGGGACAGTATACACCAATAGAACTGAGTGTAATAGACACTACTATAAAGAATAATATGCACAGATACTGATATAAAAATCCAGTATAAAACCGTTTAAAAACTTACTTAGAAGCTTCCAGTTTAGCTCTTTTTAAAAGGTTACTGGAACACACACTGCAAGTGGGAAATATCAGACCCCCCACCCTTTCCCTTCCTCTGCATATGAAAATACCTTTTACACAAACAGAAGCAAGCTGGAGTAGGTATACGTCGGTAATCTCATAAAACTTTGGGGCTTGGTTAGGAGTTTGAAAATCAGAGCAATGTTATTTAAAAATAATAATAAAAAAAAACATTTTTTTTAAAAAAAAAAACCCTGTATGGGCTATATAAATGGATCATCTACAACTTGTCCGCCACTTTTTAGGTTCACGGACTGCAATCATTCCGATCCAATCTGATGACTGGCACCCCCTGCTAGTGGCCGATTGGCAGCGAATGTGCAGGGGTCGGCATTGCACAAGCATTTCTCACTATAGCGAATCATGTCTGCCAGGCAGTTAATAAATTGTCTCCCTTGTGTACATATTCAGGGCCAAATTACGCGCAAGCGATATCGGGTTTATTGCAGCTGTAGCGCTTGTATTACCAGAAAACCATGAAAGCAAATGCATGGAGCCTTGGAGCCCTTTGCAGTCAAGTAGATGAAAACATGTAAAATCATATTTATGCAATATTCATATTTAATAAAGTGTTATACTGTGCATTTACTGTAAATATTTCACATTCCAATGTTCTGCACATTTGGGAATATGTTCTTTAACATCAGATATATGTAGAAATATGTATTAATGAATAAATACAACATATTCTGCTATGTGAAGAACATTGAAATGTCATATTTTCATGTCCGGTTAGCGCACTTGAAAATATGCAATCAGGTTTGCGTGCGAGTAGGGTGTTTGTTTTTTTCCACTTTTGTTTGCTTCATTGACTTCTATGGGGGAATATGTTAATGCAGTCATGATATCTAGCTTTTTGTGCACATCGGGATAGCGCACAAGTGAAAACTTTTTACTTTTGTAATATGAGCGCTGCCTTATGCGTGCAAAAGGTTACTTCTAGAGGAGTTAGTGTGCGAGCAGGAGTGATAAATACCACTCCACTCCTAATCTGGCACCCAGTGTTTTTTTTCAGAAAGTTTAAGTTTGGAGACATGGGTAAAAAAATGCCTTTAGACTGAACTATATGCAGGTGTACCTCGGAGATATTGTGGGTTTGGTTCCAAGCCCCGCAATAAAGTGGATATAGAAATAAAGTGAGTCACACCATTTTTTTTGTTTCCCAGTACATATAAAAGTTATATTTACACTATACTGTAGTCTATAAAGTGTGCAATAACATTATATCTAAATAAAACAATCCACATGAAAATACTTTATTGCTAAAAAAATGCTAACCATCATCTGAGCCTTCAGTGAGTCATAGGGGCATATTTATCAAGCTCCGTATGGAGTTTGATGCCCCGCAAGCAGAAGTTAAAGGGACAGTTCACCCAAAAAATGTCTCCCCTTTAAATTATTCCCAATGATCCTTTTAACCTGCTAGAGTGTATTAAATTGGTTACAAGTAGCTCCTTTACTCCTATTTCAGCATTTGAAATAGCTGATTTAGCCTGTGGTATCGCCACCTACACTGAACAAATTAATACTGGAGTATAGGCTATTGAATAGCCTAAGTATACACAGCCAGCAGAAGAGATTACACTCTCAGTGGGATGCAGGATAGTTATGTAATAAAGTGATCATTTTCCATTGTTCTCTCTATGTATTGAGCTTTGGTGTTCCAGCCAAATAAAAGATAAGGAAGCAAGTCTGTTTACACAAACTTAGAACATAATGAGATCTGATATCACCTTTAAGTTCAACCCATTGTAATAGGCTGTGGTTTCAAAGCACAAAATCAGCTACTTCATATACACAAATAAGCATGAAAATGGAATTTCTCAAATATTTTATACTCTGCAGTTGGTATAACAAGTCATTTAAAATACATTAAAGGGACAGTCTACACCAGAATTTGTATTGTTTTAAAAGATAGATAATCCCTTTATTACCCATTCCCCAGTTTTGCATAACCAACACAGTTATAATAATATACTTTAAACCTCTGTGATTATCTTGTATCTAAGCCTCTGCAAACTGCCCCTTTATTTCAGTTCTTTTGACAGACTTGCAGTCTAGCCAATCAGTGCCTGCTCCCAGATAACTTCACGAGCACAGTGTTATCTACATGAAATACGTGAACTAACACCCTCTAGTGGTGAAAAACTGTTAAAATGCATTCTGAAAAGAGGTGGACTTCAAGGTCTAAGAAATTAGAATATGAACCTCCTAGGTTAAGCTTTCAACTAAGAATACCAAGAGAACAAAGCAAAATTGGTGATAAAAGTAAATTGGAAAATTGTTTAAAATTACATGCTCTATCTGAATCATGAAAGTTTATTTTGGCCTAAACTGTCCCTTTAATGGAAAAACAATTTTACAGTGTACTGTCCCTTTAAGAAGCAGTGGTCTAATATATGTGTATATATGTTGGGAAAATGTTGCCGATAAACTTGCTTCACACAGAGTTGTCACAAACTTTCAATTTGTAAAAAGAGCAATATCTGCAAAGCGCAATAAAGCGAAGCTTAATAAAACATGGTATGCCTCTACCAGGAAGGCCAAAATTTGTTTGATTTTTTTTCTTTTCTCATATATACTAACATAGTGGTATTAATTATTAAAGAGACATGAAACACATTTTTTCTTTCTTTCATGATTTAGAAAGAACATACAATTTAAACAACTTTCCAATTTACTTTTATTATCTAATTTGGTTCATTCTCTTTATATCCTTTGTTGAAAAGCATATCTAAATAAGATCAGTAGCTGCTGATTGGTGGCTGCACATAGATGCCTCGTTTGATTGGCTCTCCCATGTGCATTGCTATTTTTTAACAAAGAATATCTAAAGAAATAAGCAAATTAGATAATAGAATTAATTTGGAAGCATATTTACAGAAAAACAGAGAGAAAGTGAGGATGAACCCTATAAGGAGGAATTAGTTATCTAGGAGTGTTATCTAATGCTGGCATTGCACGTCTTACATCTTATCCATGGGAATATGCCTCTCCTGACTTTCATGGATATTTAAAAAAAAAAATCATATTTTATTTATTACTTAACCATGTGTGTAAGAAAAAGATTTGTGTTTTTCTTTTCACTCATCATTATGTTCTTTGCCACTTTGTGAAGTACAATTAGGCATTCCATGAGTGTCTTACCATTCAGAGATGTGCCAGATGTGAATAATTTATTTATGTGAAGATGTAATTCTTCTTAGACAAATTCTCAGAAATGTTTTAACTTTCTGCCCTCTGGACACTCAACAAAAGCAAATAGAAGAATTGGCTGTTTTTTATATGCAGAATAATGTTATAAAAGTGCATAATGGAGTGTTCATTTCTCTTTAGACCTGAACATTACATTATATGAATGAGACAACAGTTACAAGACAAAGGGAGTAGCAGTAAGAATTTGTATAAATAAGATTTGCATTAATTTTATATCTGAATAGCAAAACGTCATTCAGCCTGATCAATAATTTTGCCACATGCAGAGCAAGATTATTTTTTTCTTGAGATGAGGATAGTCTTCTGCATTTCATCTATGATTCCATTATTTTCTTTTCATCAAGTTTCCCCCTAATAATCATTTAAATAATCAGGCCCCCATTCTCTAATTCCTCTTTTCATATTGTTTCTCATTCCAACTTGATCTGTTTCTACTACTACTTTATACCTTCTTTATTCCATTTTCTCCTATATTTCCTTATTTTATTCCCACCTATTCACTACAATAGTGAGTGTTTATATGGGTTTGTGTATGCATGTATGTGTGTTTATATGGGTGTGTGTATGCATGTATGTGTATTTGTGTGTGCATGTATATGTGTTTATATGGGTGTGTGTATGCATGTATGTGTATTTGTGTGTGCATGTATGTGTGTTTATATGGGTGTGTGTATGCATGCATGTGTATTTGTGTGTGCATGTATGTGTGTATGCATGTATGTGTATTTGTGTGTGCATGTATGCGTGTTTATATGGGTGTGTGTATGCATGTATGTGTATTTGTGTGTGCATGTATGTGTGTTTATATGGGTGTGTGTATGCATGTATGTGTGTTTATATGGGTGTGTGTATGCATGTATGAGTATTTGTGTGTGCATGTATGTGTGTTTATATGGGTGTGTGTATGCATGTATGTGTATTTGTGTGTGCATGTATGTGTGTTTATATGGGTGTGTGTATGCATGTATGTGTATTTGAGTGTGCATGTATGCGTGTTTATATGGGTGTGTGTATGCATGTATGTGTATTTGTGTGTGCATGTATGTGTGTTTATATTGGTGTGTGTATGCATGTATGTGTATTTGTGTGTGCATGTATGTGTGTTTATATGGTGTGTGTGTATGCATGTATGTGTATTTGTGTGTGCATGTATGTGTGTTTATATGGGTGTGTGTATGCATGTATGTGTATTTGTGTGTGCATGTATGCGTGTTTATATGGGTGTGTGTATGCATGTGTGTGTATTTGTGTGTGCATGCATGTGTGTTTATATGGGTGTGTGTATGCATGTATGTGTGTGTGTGTGTTTATATGGGTGTGTGCATGTATGTGTTTTTGTGCATGTATGTGTGTTTATATGGATGTGTGTATGCATGTATGTGTGTTTATATGGGTGTGTGTATGCATGTATGTGTATTTGTGTGTGCATGTATGTGTGTTTATATGGTTGTGTGTATGCATGTATGTGTATTTGTGTGTGCATGTATGTGTGTTTATATGGGTGTGTGTATGCATGTATGTGTGTTTGTATGTGTGTGTGTGTGTATGTATGTGTGTTTATATGGGTGTGTGCATGTATGTGTGTTTATATGGGTGTGGGGTGCATGTATGTGTTTTTGTTCATGTATGTGTGTTTATATGGGTGTGTGTATGCATGTGTGTGTGTTTGCATGTGTGTGTGTGTATGTATGTCGGTTTGTATGGGTTTGTGTATGCATGTATGTGTGTTTGTGTGCATGTATGTGTGTTTGTATGGGTGTGTGGTGCATGTATATTTGTTTATATGGGTGTGTGCGTGCATGCATGTGTGTTTTTATGGGTGTGGGGTGCATGCATGTGTGTTTGTATTGGTTTGTGTATGCATGTATGTGTGTTTATATGGGTGTGTGTATGCATGTATGTGTATTTGTGTGTGCATGTATATGTGTTTATATGGGTGTGTGTATGCATGTATGTGTATTTGTGTGTGCATGTATGTGTGTTTATATGGGTGTGTGTATGCATGCATGTGTATTTGTGTGTGCATGTATGTGTGTATGCATGTATGTGTATTTGTGTGTGCATGTATGCGTGTTTATATGGGTGTGTGTATGCATGTATGTGTATTTGTGTGTGCATGTATGTGTGTTTATATGGGTTTGTGTATGCATGTATGTGTGTTTATATGGGTGTGTGTATGCATGTATGTGTATTTGTGTGTGCATGTATATGTGTTTATATGGGTGTGTGTATGCATGTATGTGTATTTGTGTGTGCATGTATGTGTGTTTATATGGGTGTGTGTATGCATGCATGTGTATTTGTGTGTGCATGTATGTGTGTATGCATGTATGTGTATTTGTGTGTGCATGTATGCGTGTTTATATGGGTGTGTGTATGCATGTATGTGTATTTGTGTGTGCATGTATGTGTGTTTATATGGGTGTGTGTATGCATGTATGTGTGTTTATATGGGTGTGTGTATGCATGTATGAGTATTTGTGTGTGCATGTATGTGTGTTTATATGGGTGTGTGTATGCATGTATGTGTATTTGTGTGTGCATGTATGTGTGTTTATATGGGTGTGTGTATGCATGTATGTGTATTTGAGTGTGCATGTATGCGTGTTTATATGGGTGTGTGTATGCATGTATGTGTATTTGTGTGTGCATGTATGTGTGTTTATATTGGTGTGTGTATGCATGTATGTGTATTTGTGTGTGCATGTATGTGTGTTTATATGGTGTGTGTGTATGCATGTATGTGTATTTGTGTGTGCATGTATGTGTGTTTATATGGGTGTGTGTATGCATGTATGTGTATTTGTGTGTGCATGTATGCGTGTTTATATGGGTGTGTGTATGCATGTGTGTGTATTTGTGTGTGCATGCATGTGTGTTTATATGGGTGTGTGTATGCATGTATGTGTGTGTGTGTGTTTATATGGGTGTGTGCATGTATGTGTTTTTGTGCATGTATGTGTGTTTATATGGATGTGTGTATGCATGTATGTGTGTTTATATGGGTGTGTGTATGCATGTATGTGTATTTGTGTGTGCATGTATGTGTGTTTATATGGTTGTGTGTATGCATGTATGTGTATTTGTGTGTGCATGTATGTGTGTTTATATGGGTGTGTGTATGCATGTATGTGTGTTTATATGGGTGTGTGTATGCATGTGTGTGTTTGCATGTGTGTGTGTATGTATGTCGGTTTGTATGGGTTTGTGTATGCATGTATGTGTGTTTGTGTGCATGTATGTGTGTTTGTATGGGTGTGTGGTGCATGTATATTTGTTTATATGGGTGTGTGCGTGCATGCATGTGTGTTTTTATGGGTGTGGGGTGCATGCATGTGTGTTTGTATTGGTTTGTGTATGCATGTATGTGTGTTTATATGGGTGTGTGTATGCATGTATGTGTATTTGTGTGTGCATGTATATGTGTTTATATGGGTTTGTGTATGCATGTATGTGTATTTGTGTGTGCATGTATGTGTGTTTATATGGGTGTGTGTATGCATGCATGTGTATTTGTGTGTGCATGTATGCGTGTATGCATGTATGTGTATTTGTGTGTGCATGTATGCGTGTTTATATGGGTGTGTGTATGCATGTATGTGTATTTGTGTGTGCATGTATGTGTGTTTATATGGGTTTGTGTATGCATGTATGTGTGTTTATATGGGTGTGTGTATGCATGTATGTGTATTTGTGTGTGCATGTATATGTGTTTATATGGGTGTGTGTATGCATGTATGTGTATTTGTGTGTGCATGTATGTGTGTTTATATGGGTGTGTGTATGCATGCATGTGTATTTGTGTGTGCATGTATGTGTGTATGCATGTATGTGTATTTGTGTGTGCATGTATGCGTGTTTATATGGGTGTGTGTATGCATGTATGTGTATTTGTGTGTGCATGTATGTGTGTTTATATGGGTGTGTGTATGCATGTATGTGTGTTTATATGGGTGTGTGTATGCATGTATGAGTATTTGTGTGTGCATGTATGTGTGTTTATATGGGTGTGTGTATGCATGTATGTGTATTTGTGTGTGCATGTATGTGTGTTTTTATGGGTGTGTGTATGCATGTATGTGTATTTGAGTGTGCATGTATGCGTGTTTATATGGGTGTGTGTATGCATGTATGTGTATTTGTGTGTGCATGTATGTGTGTTTATATTGGTGTGTGTATGCATGTATGTGTATTTGTGTGTGCATGTATGTGTGTTTATATGGTGTGTGTATGCATGTATGTGTATTTGTGTGTGTTTATATGGTGTGTGTATGCATGTATGTGTATTTGTGTGTGCATGTATGTGTGTTTATATGGGTGTGTGTATGCATGTATGTGTATTTGTGTGTGCATGTATGCGTGTTTATATGGGTGTGTGTATGCATGTGTGTGTATTTGTGTGTGCATGCATGTGTGTTTATATGGGTGTGTGTATGCATGTATGTGTGTGTGTGTGTTTATATGGGTGTGTGCATGTATGTGTTTTTGTGCATGTATGTGTGTTTATATGGATGTGTGTATGCATGTATGTGTGTTTATATGGGTGTGTGTATGCATGTATGTGTATTTGTGTGTGCATGTATGTGTGTTTATATGGGTGTGTGTATGCATGTATGTGTATTTGTGTGTGCATGTGTGTGTGTTTATATGGGTGTGTGTATGCATGTATGTGTGTTTGTATGTGTGTGTGTGTGTGTGTGTATGTATGTGTGTTTATATGGGTGTGTGCATGTATGTGTGTTTATATGGGTGTGGGGTGCATGTATGTGTTTTTGTTCATGTATGTGTGTTTATATGGGTGTGTGTATGCATGTGTGTGTGTTTGCATGTGTGTGTGTGTATGTATGTCGGTTTGTATGGGTTTGTGTATGCATGTATGTGTGTTTGTGTGCATGTATGTGTGTTTGTATGGGTGTGTGGTGCATGTATATTTGTTTATATGGGTGTGTGCGTGCATGCATGTGTGTTTTTATGGGTGTGGGGTGCATGCATGTGTGTTTGTATTGGTGTGGGGTGCATGCATGTGTGCTTGTATGGGTGTGGGGTGCATATATGTGTGTTAATATGGGCGTGGGATACATGAATGTGTGTTTATATGGGTATGGGGTGCATGTATGTTTGATTGTATGGGTGTGGGCTTCATGCATGTGTGTTTGTTTGGTTGTGGGTTTCATGCATGTGTGTTTGTATGGGTGTGGGGTGCAAGTATGTGTGTTTGTGTTTGTATTTGTGTGATGTGCATGTATGTGTTTGTATGAGTGTGTGTGTTTGTATGGGTGTGGGTTTCATGCATGTGTGTTTGTATGGGTGTGGGGTGCAAGTATGTATGTTTGTGTTTGTATTTGTGTGATGTGCATGTATGTGTTTGTATGAGTGTGTGTTTGTATGGGTGTGTGTGCATGTATGTGTGTTTGTATGGGTGTGGGGTGCATGTATGTGTGTTTGTAAGGGAGTGGCGTGCATATATATGTGTTTGTTTAGGTGTGATGTGCATGTATGTGTTTGTATGAGTGTGTTTGTGTATGTATGTGTGTTTGTATGGGGTATGTGTACATGTATGTGTGTTTGTATGAGTGTGAGGCAGTGTCATCACTAGGGGGTGTGGGGGGTGCGGATCGCACCTAGGGGACACCCTCCAGGTGGTGACACCACCAGCAAATTTTTTTTTTTAATTTTTATTTTATTTTTTGAAATTTTATTGAAATTCAAAGAAATACAATGTAGAGATGCATAGATTTTTTTATTAGAGGGGCCAGCAGTTGTGAACATTAGTGGGACTGGGGAAGTTGTAGACACACTTATGGCTAGATTATGAGTTTTGCGGTAAGGTAAAAAAGCAGCGTTAACAGGTCCTAACGCTGCTTTTTCACTACCGCTGCTATTACGAGTCTTGCAGGTTTAGGGGCCCCGCACACTTTTTTGGTCTTACCGCAAACCGACTTACATAAACTTTGTAAACCCTTTTTTCAATGGGACTTGCATAGCGCCGATATTACGAGTCTGTAAGTAAGCGGTACACCCTCTACCTCCAAGATCCGTAACGCATTCTAAAGTCAGTAGTTATGAGATTTACACTACAACGCTGTAGCATAAAACTCATAACTAAAGTGCTAAAAAGTACACTAACACCCATAAACTACCTGTTAACCCCTAAACCGAGGCCCTCCCGCATCGCAAACACTGAAATAAAATTATTAACCCCTAATCTGCCGCCCCTAACATCGCCGCCACCTACATTATATATATTAACCCCTAATCTTCCGCCCCCAACGTCGCCGCCACTATATTAAATTTATTAACCCCTAATCCTAAGTCTAACCCTAACCCTAACACCCCCTAATTGAAATATAATTTAAATAAATCTAAATAAAATTACTATCATTAACTGCATTATTCCTATTTAAAACTAGTTACCTATAAAATAAACCCTAAGCTAGCTACAATATAACTAATAGTTACATTGTAGCTAGCTTAGGGTTTATTTTTATTTTACAGGCAAGTTTGTATTTATTTTAACTAGGTAGAATAGTTATTAAATAGTTATTAACTATTTAATAACTACCTAGCTAAAATAAATATAAATTTACCTGTAAAATAAAACCTAACCTATGTCACACTAACACCTAACACTACACTACAATTAAATAAATTCCCTACATAAAATACAATAAAATAAAATAAATTAAATTAGCTAGATTCCAATCAGAATCTAAGGGATGCCATCTTGGATGACGTAATTTAAAGATATTCATTACGAAGAAGCTTTGTTGAGGACATCTTGCCGCTTGGATGAAGACTTCTCCCGGTAAGTGAATCTTCGGGGGTTAGTGTTAGGATTTTTTAAGGGTGTATTGGGTGGGTTTATTTTTTAGCAAAATAGCTAAATGCCCTTTTAAGAGCAATGCCCATCCAAATGCCCTTTTCAGTGCAATGGGGAGCTTAGGTTTTTTTAGTTAGTATTTTATTTGGGGGGTTGGTTGTGTCGGTGGTGGGTTTTACTGTTGGGGGGGTGTTTGTATTTTTTTCTTTACAGGAAAAAGAGCTGATTTCTTTGGGGCAATGCCCCGCAAAAGGCCCTTTTAAGGGCTATTGGAAGTTTAGTTTAGGCTAGGGTTTTTATTTTATTTTGGGGGGCTTTTTTTATTTTGATAGGGCTATTAGATTAGGTGTAATTAGTTTAAAGATCTGTAATTTGTTTTTTATTTTCTGTAATTTAGTGGGGTTTTTTTGTAATTTAGCTAATAAAATTTAATTTATTTAATTGTATTTAATGTAGGTAATTTATTTAATTATAGTGTAGTGTTAGGTGTTAGTGTGACATAGGTTAGGTTTTATTTTACAGGTAAATTTATATTTATTTTAGCTAGGTAGTTATTAAATAGTTAATAACTATTTAATAACTATTCTACCTAGTTAAAATAAATAAAAACTTGCCTGTAAAATTAGTTAGTGTAACTTAGGTTAGGTTTTATTTTGCAGGTAAATTTGTCAATGATAGTAAAAACACAAGAAAGGAGACAGAGGCATCACATGTGTAGATAAATCAAACACCAGGGAATCAGATGAAAATATATATCACAGGGTACTCACAAATGAAATGGCACTCCCTTGTGCCAATAGAGACAGGCTGGTGTTCAAACAGCAAACCAGCTTGCTGATAATAGGCAGTTCTTCTCCCCACCGGATATCATCCAAGGAACTGCGTCACTGAAGATACAGCTGACTGTTCAGAAAAATGGAAGGCAGGGCAGTCTGGCCCCTTAAGGTAGCTGAAGGAGAGTCTCAAGCAAACACCATATGCCAAGTTTAAAACTTTAAAAGCATATATTTATTAAAAGTCTAAAAACAGATGATACAGTTAGGTGTATATGAGATCTCAACAATGAGATATACAGATAAAAAGCGACGCATTTCTCAGGGATAACCCTGTTTCCTCAGGCTTGTATACCCACATCTCACAAATGCCTTTTAAATAGGGCTCAGCTACCAAACAATGTGAATGACCCTCCCCTTCCTATTAACAAATTGGACCAATAGAGACCCTTTCTCTTCAAAACCTCCCATTGTCAGGTGTAATACTTAATAGGTTGATGTCTATGTGAACATGGTAGTCTGAAATAGTGAGAGACTGTGCCACGATAAAAGAAACATATAAAGAAGACACATGAGGTACAAAAGACATCCATCTAAATTCAGGGGTAAACGCAACTAATGACAATAAATTATATTCTAATAATGAAACAAATGTTTGCAATACAGTAATAAAATGCATGAAATATCAGGATGAAAAAAATGTGTATACATATAAATCTCAAGCATTATCATAATTGATATTGAGAAAGATAAAAATATAAAAAAAATAAAAAAAATATAAAAAAATACAATTGATATGATGAGATAATATATTCGCTAAAAAATTCATTTATTAAGACCTGATGTTTTCACATACTGTTTTAATGTAAGGAAGTCTTTATTTCTTTATTGTTGCACATTTTTGCATTAAAACAGTATGTGAAAATATCAGGTCTTAAAGGGACAGTATACACTCATTTTCATATAACTGCATGTAATAGACACTACTATAAAGAATAATATGCACAGATACTGATATAAAAATCCAGTAGAAAATGGTTTAAAAACTTACTTAGAAGCTTTCAGTTTAGCTCTGTTGAAAAGGTAGTTGGAAAGCCCACTGCAAGTGGGAAATAAGACACTCCCCCCCTCCCCCTTCTTTTGCATATGAAAAGACCCTTTACACAAACAGGAGCAAGCTGGAGTAGGTAGCTGACGGTATTCAAATAAAACTTTGGGGCTTGGTTAGGAGTCTGAAAATCAGAGCAATGTTATTTAAAAATAAGCAAAATTATAAAAAATTTTAAAAAACAAACTTTATGGGCTTTATAAATAGATCATCTACAAAACATTTATGCAAAGAAAAAATTAGTGTATAATGGCCCTTTAATAAATGAATTTTTTAGCGAATATATTATCTCATCATATCAGCAGATTAGGGGTTAATAAGTATAATGTAGGTGTCGGCGATGTCGGGGGCGGCAGATTAGGGGTTAATAAGTGTAAGATTAGGGGTGTTTAGACTCGGGGTTCATGTTAGGGTGTTAGGTGTAAACAAAATTTTAGTTTCCCCATAGGAATCAATGGGGCTGCGTTACTTAGATTTACGCTGCTTTTTGGCAGGTGTTAGACTTTTTCTCAGCCGGCTCTCCCCATTGATGTCTATGGGGATATTGTGCACAAGCACCTACGATCAGCTCACCGCTGACTTAAGCAGCGCTGGTATTGGAGTGCGGTATGGAGCTCAATATTGCTCTACGCTCACTTCTTGCCTTTTAATGCCGGGTTTGTAAAAACCATAATACCAGCACTGCAGGTAAGTGAGCGGTGAGAAAAAACTGCTTGTTAGCACCGCACAGCTCCTAACGCAAAACTCGTAATCTCGCCAGTAATTTTTTTGCCCCTTGAGCCCGTGCCGCAATTTCCACAAATAGTTTTCCCGGCTGCTTTTGCTTTTTTGTACTTTGCTCCTCCCCTGCTCAATTTCACTATGAATCACTATGAATGTTGTGGGCGTGCTGTGGGGCTTGCAAAGTTCCACTGCTAGCCTAAACCTGCCTGCCTATCTGTGCTCACTGCTCAGTGACGTGTGGAGCAGTGGAGTCACTCACTGCTGTGCTGTCTCTCTAAACGGGAACCAGGAAATTGTGAGGGGGATGTCTGGCACTTGACCGCATGACTGTCTGATACTGTCTATCAAAGTGAATGAGCCACATATGATGCCCACCAGACCGGTACGGTTACGGTACACTAAGTGCACACTGAAGAGGTAGGAGGGCGGGCAGGGGTTTGGGGGTGGGCAGAGTGCAGAGGTGATTGGCCATAAGAAGTGGTAGGCACGTGGCCCGGGGCTGTGTACTGACAGACTTGGAACAGAGTCAGAGAGCAGAATTTTTTTATAGTTCGCACGCCTAAACATTTTCTTTAGTGATTTATTTTTAGAGTACACTGTTTATCTTTTATTTGATGCTCTGTTGAGCCAGGGAGCAGCTTTAGGCATGAGCATTGCATGAGCATGAGTGTTTTTGTGTGTGTGTCTGAGTGTTTTTGTATGTGTGTGTCTGAGGGTTTTTGTGTGTGTGCCTTAGTGTTTTTGTGTGTGTTTGTGTGTGTCTAAGTGTTTGTGTGTGTGTCTGAGTGTTTTTGTGTGTGTGTCTGAGTGTGTTTCCAAGTGTTTGTGTGTGCATCTGAGTGTGTTTTTATGTGTGTCTGAGTGTTTGTATGTGTGTGTGCCTGTGCTCTTGTGTTTGTGTGTGTCTGCTTACTGTCCATTGGAAAAATTTGCCTTTTCTATGAAATCCTCTTCTTGCAGTAAAAAAAACCCACATTACTGGGGTGTGGGGGGTGACACCATAACTTACTGCGACGGGTGACACTAACCCTAGTGACGCCACTGGTGTGAGGTGTATGTATGCATGTATGTGTGTTTATATGGGTGTAGGGTGCATTTAAGTGTGTTTGTATGGGTGTGTGTGCATGTATGTGTGTTTTTATCAGTGTGTAGTGCATGTATGTGTGTTTGTATTGGTCTGGCTGCATGTATGTGTGTTTGTATGGGTGTGGGGTGCATATATATGTGTGATGTTCATGTATGTGTTTGTATGAGTGTGTTTGTGTATGCATGTGTGTTTGTATGGGGGTGTGTGTACATGTATGAGTGTGATGTGCATGTATGTACATTTGTATGGGTGTGTGTATGCATGTATGTGTGTTTATATGGGTGTAGGATGCATTTAAGTGTGTTTGTATGGGTGTGTGTGCATGTATGTGTGGTTTTATAGGTGTATAGTGCATGTATGTGTGTTTGTATTGGTCGGGTGCATGTATGTGTGTTCTTATAGGTGTGATGTGCATGTTTGTGTTTGCATGAGTGTGTGTGTATGCATGTGTGTTTGTATGGGTGTATGTGTGCATGTATGTATGTGTGTTTGTATGGGTGTATGTGTGAATGTATGTGTGTTTACATGGTTGTGTGTGTGCATGTATTTGTGTTTGTATGGGTGTGGGTGTGTGAATGTATGTGTGTTTGTATGGGTGTGTGTTTGCATGTATGTGTGTTTTGTATAGGTGTGTGTGTGCATGTATGTGTGTTTGTATGTGTGTGTGCATGTTTATGTGTTTGTATGGGTGTTGGGTGCATGTTTATGTGTTTGTATGGGTGTGGGGTGCATGTATGTGTGTTTATATGGCTGTGTGTGTGCATGTATGTGTGTTTATATGGCTATGTGTCTGCATGTATGTGTTTGTATGGGTGTGGGGTGCATGTATATGTGTTTGTACGGGTGTGGGGTGCATGTTTATGTGTTTGTATGGGTGTGGGGTGCATGTATGTGTGTTAATATGGCTATGTGTCTGCATGTATGTGTGTTTGTATAGGTGTGAGGTGCATGTATGGGTGTGGGATGCATGTATGTGTGTTTGTATGGGTGTGGGGTGCATGTATGTGTGTTTGTATGGGTGTGGGGTCCATGTATGTGTGTTTGTATAGGTGTGAGGTGCATGTATGTGTTTTTGAATAGGTGTGTGCATGTATGTGTGTTTGTATGGGTGTGTGTGTGTGTGCATGTATATGTGTTTGTATCGGTGTTGGGTGCATGTTTATGTGTTTTTATGGGTGTGGGGTGCATGTATGTGTGTTTGTATGAATGTGTTTGTGCATGTATGTGTGTTTATATGGCTGTGTGGGTGCATGTATGAGTGTGTGTGCATGTATGTGTGTTTGTTTGTGTGTGTGTGTGCATGTATATGTGTTTGTATCAGTGTTGGGTTCATGTTTATGTGTTTTTATGGGTGTGGGGTGCATGTATGTGTGTTTATATGGCTGTGTGTGTGCATGTATGTGCGTTTGTATAGGTGTGAGGTGCATGTATGTGTGTTTGTATGGGTGTGAGGTGCATGTATGTGTGTTTGTACGGGTGTGGAGTGCATGTTTATGTGTTTGTATGGGTGTGGGGTGCATGTATGTGTGTTTATATGGCTGTGTGTTTGCATGTATGTGTGTTTGTATAGGTGTGAGGTGCATGTATGGGTGTGGGGTGCATGTATGTTTGTTTGTATGGGTGTGGGGTGCATGTATGTGTGTTTGTATGGGTATGGGGTCCATGTATGTGTGTTTGTATAGGTGTGAGGTGCATTTATGTGTGTTTGTATGGGTATGGGGTCCATGTATGGGTGTGGGGTGCATGTATGTGTGTTTGTGTGTGTGTGGGGCACATGTTTGTGTGTTTGTATGGGTGTGAGGTGCATGTATGTGTGTTTGTATGGGTGCAGGGTGCATGTATGTGTGTTTGCATGGGTGTGAGGTGCTTGTATGTGTGTTTGTATGGGTGTGGGGCGCATGTTTGTGTGTTTGTATGGGTGTGAGGTGCATGTATGTGTGTTTGTATGTGTGTGAGGTGCATGTATGTGTGTTTGTACGGGTGTGGGGTGCATGTTTATGTGTTTGTATGGGTGTGGGGTGCATGTATGTGTGTTTATATGGCTGTGTGTTTGCATGTATGTGTGTTTGTATAGGTGTGAGGTGCATGTATGGGTGTGGGGTGCATGTATGTTTGTTTGTATGGGTGTGAGGTGCATGTATGTGTGTTTGTATGGGTGCGGGGTGCATGTATGTGTGTTTGCATGGGTGTGAGGTGCATGTATGTGTGTTTGTATGTGTGTGAGGTGCATGTATGTGTGTTTGTACGGGTGTGGGGTGCATGTTTATGTGTTTGTATGGGTGTGGGGTGCATGTATGTGTGTTTATATGGCTGTGTGTTTGCATGTATGTGTGTTTGTATAGGTGTGAGGTGCATGTATGGGTGTGGGGTGCATGTATGTTTGTTTGTATGGGTGTGGGGTGCATGTATGTTTGTTTGTATGGGTGTGAGGTGCATGTATGTGTGTTTGTATGGGTGTGGGGCACATGTTTGTGTGTTTGTATGGGTGTGAGGTGCATGTATGTGTGTTTGTATGGGTGCGGGGTGCATGTATGTGTGTTTGCATGGGTGTGAGGTGCATGTATGTGTGTTTGTATGTGTGTGAGGTGCATGTATGTGTGTTTGTACGGGTGTGGGGTGCATGTTTATGTGTTTGTATGGGTGTGGGGTGCATGTATGTGTGTTTATATGGCTGTGTATTTGCATGTATGTGTGTTTGTATAGGTGTGAGGTGCATGTATGGGTGTGGGGTGCATGTATGTTTGTTTGTATGGGTGTGGGGTGCATGTATATGTGTTTGTATGGGTATGGGGTCCATGTATGTGTGTTTGTATAGGTGTGAGGTGCATTTATGTGTGTTTGTATGGGTATGGGGTCCATGTATGGGTGTGGGGCACATGTTTGTGTGTTTGTATGGGTGTGAGGTGCATGTATGTGTGTTTGTATGGGTGCGGGGTGCATGTATGTGTGTTTGCATGGGTGTGAGGTGCTTGTATGTGTGTTTGTATGGGTGTGGGGCGCATGTTTGTGTGTTTGTATGTGTGTGAGGTGCATGTATGTGTGTTTGTATGGGTGTGTTTGCATGTATGTGTGTCTGTATGGGTGTGGGTGCATGTTTGTATGTTTGTATGGGTGTGTTTGCATGTATGTGTGTCTGTATGGGTGTGGGTGCATGTTTGTGTGTTTGTATGGGTGTGAGGTGCATGTATGTGTGTTTGTATGTATGGGAGTGGGGTGCATGTATGTGTGTTTGTATGGGCGTGGGTTGCATGTATGGGTGTTTGTATGGGTGTGGGGTGCATGTTTGTGTGTTTGTATGAGTGTGAGGTGCATGTATGTGTGTTTGTATGTGTGTGAGGTGCATGTATGTGTGTTTGTACGGGTGTGGGGTGCATGTTTATGTGTTTGTATGGGTGTGGGGTGCATGTATGTGTGTTTATATGGCTGTGTGGTTGCATGTATGTGTGTTTGTATAGGTGTGAGGTGCATGTATGTGTGTTTGTATGGGTGCAGGGTGCATGTATGTGTGTTTGCATGGGTGTGAGGTGCTTGTATGTGTGTTTGTGTGTGTGTGGGGCACATGTTTGTGTGTTTGTATGGGTGTGAGGTGCATGTATGTGTGTTTGTATGGGTGCAGGGTGCATGTATGTGTGTTTGCATGGGTGTGAGGTGCTTGTATGTGTGTTTGTATGGGTGTGGGGCGCATGTGTGTGTGTTTGTATGGGTGTGAGGTGCATGTATGTGTGTTTGTATGTGTGTGAGGTGCATGTATGTGTGTTTGTACGGGTGTGGGGTGCATGTTTATGTGTTTGTATGGGTGTGGGGTGCATGTATGTGTGTTTATATGGCTGTGTGTTTGCATGTATGTGTGTTTGTATAGGTGTGAGGTGCATGTATGGGTGTGGGGTGCATGTATGTTTGTTTGTATGGGTGTGGGGTGCATGTATATGTGTTTGTATGGGTATGGGGTCCATGTATGTGTGTTTGTATAGGTGTGAGGTGCATTTATGTGTGTTTGTATGGGTATGGGGTCCATGTATGGGTGTGGGGTGCATGTATGTGTGTTTGTTTGGGTGTGGGGCACATGTTTGTGTGTTTGTATGGGTGTGAGGTGCATGTATGTGTGTTTGTATGGGTGCGGGGTGCATGTATGTGTGTTTGCATGGGTGTGAGGTGCTTGTATGTGTGTTTGTATGGGTGTGGGGCGCATGTTTGTGTGTTTGTATGTGTGTGAGGTGCATGTATGTGTGTTTGTATGGGTGCAGGGTGCATGTATGTGTGTTTGCATGGGTGTGAGGTGCTTGTATGTGTGTTTGTATGGGTGTGGGGCGCATGTTTGTGTGTTTGTATGGGTGTGAGGTGCATGTATGTGTGTTTGTATGTGTGTGAGGTGCATGTATGTGTGTTTGTACGGGTGTGGGGTGCATGTTTATGTGTTTGTATGGGTGTGGGGTGCATGTATGTGTGTTTATATGGCTGTGTGTTTGCATGTATGTGTGTTTGTATAGGTGTGAGGTGCATGTATGGGTGTGGGGTGCATGTATGTTTGTTTGTATGGGTGTGGGGTGCATGTATATGTGTTTGTATGGGTATGGGGTCCATGTATGTGTGTTTGTATAGGTGTGAGGTGCATTTATGTGTGTTTGTATGGGTATGGGGTCCATGTATGGGTGTGGGGTGCATGTATGTGTGTTTGTTTGGGTGTGGGGCACATGTTTGTGTGTTTGTATGGGTGTGAGGTGCATGTATGTGTGTTTGTATGGGTGCGGGGTGCATGTATGTGTGTTTGCATGGGTGTGAGGTGCTTGTATGTGTGTTTGTATGGGTGTGGGGCGCATGTTTGTGTGTTTGTATGTGTGTGAGGTGCATGTATGTGTGTTTGTATGGGTGTGTTTGCATGTATGTGTGTCTGTATGGGTGTGGGTGCATGTTTGTGTGTTTGTATGGGTGTGTTTGCATGTATGTGTGTCTGTATGGGTGTGGGTGCATGTTTGTGTGTTTGTATGGGTGTGAGGTGCATGTATGTGTGTTTGTATGTATGGGAGTGGGGTGCATGTATGTGTGTTTGTATGGGTGTGGGTTGCATGTATGGGTGTTTGTATGGGTGTGGGGTGCATCTAGTAAAAAAGCTGGACAAGACAAAAGAAGGTCAGTGCAACATTTTGTGTTTTGAGTCAGCATAACTGGCCAAGCTCACAATTAAGGCCAGCTGTAAAGTTAGTAAAGTTAGTAGAAGGGCAAACTTAATTGCGTAGAAAATTGGGATCACTATGGTAACTAGGCTAGAAAATGCCTGCATGAAGCAATAAGATGTTGTGACTTGATTTTTTTTTTACTACAGCCCCAAGAATGGAAGGTTCATGCTCAAAATATGGAAGCTATTAATGATCCATTTTATAAATAACGTTGCAGACTCTTAAATATAATACAAAGTAAACCTTAATAGGTAACTATATTTTAATAAAAGTAAAGTGTTCTGTTAGAGTGGTTTACCGCTCCTATATGTCTGAAGGAACTGTATATCACTTTGAAATGTTTTCTTATTTGTAATAAAATGCAGTTTGGACTAAGGACCACTGAGTGGTGCATGAATCTATCTAGGTTATGTGATTTGTTATAGCACCTTGGCAGCTGACTTTTTTTTTATTGAGAGTGCGAGTCTCAAGGAGATTTATATGCATAAAAAAAAGTTGCACTTAATTGTTCATAGCTCGACCACTTGACCAAAGGAAGTATTTACAACTTTAGACAAATTGTCTATAATTTGTAAAAGAGATTGATTTTTCCACAATATATTCTTGATTGAAAGCAATCTCTATATTTCTATGGTTTGAAATTTCTATTCGAACATCTGCATGGGTGACATTCCTTTCAAATGACTTGTATATCATCTAATTGCTTTGAAAGTCTAATTTTTCATTTCTTGTTTATGAAATGTGTAAAACTATATATCTTAGTTGTTGTTAAATGTGTTGTCTACAAGGGTAGATGTGTTCTGTAAAGTAAAAAACTAAACTAAAAAATTTAAGTAAAATTAAAATTCTAGTCTATAAAACTATCGGCTAGATTTAGAGTTTTGTCTGTAAAGACCTGCGTAGCTAACGCTTTTTCCCAACGCACCCTTCCAACAACGCTGGTATTTAGAGTTGTCTGAGGGGCTGCGTTAGGCTCAAAAAAGGGTGCGTTGAGCCTAACTTAGCTCCACTTCAACCCTCAATACCAGCGTTGCTTACGGTTAGCGGTAAGCTGGCAAAACGTGCTCGTGCACGATATCCCCATAGGAAACAATGGGGCATTTTGGGCTGAAAAAAAACCTAACACCTGCAAAAATGCAGCGTTCAGCTCCTAACGCAGCCCCATTGTTTCCTATGGGGAAACACTTTCTAAGTCTGCACCTAACACCCTAACATGTACCCCGAGTCTAAACACCCCTAACCTTACACTTATTAACCTCTAATCTGCCGCCCCCGCTATCGCTGACACCTGCATTATACTATTAACCCCTAATCTGCCGCTCCGTACACCGCTGCAACCTACATTATACTTATGAACCCCTAATCTGCTGCCCCTAACACCACCGACCCCTATACTATATTTATTAACCCCTAATCTGCCCCCCCAACGTCGCCGCTACCTACCTACACTTATTAACCCCTAATCTGCCGACCAGACCTCGCTGCTACTATTATAAATGTATTAACGCCTAAACCACTGCACTCCCGCCCTAGAATAAATAGTATTAACCCCTAATCTGCCCTCCCTAAAAAAGGTGGGGTTAGAGTTTATTTATTTATTTTAACTAGGTAGCTATTAAATAGTTATTAACTATTTAATAGCTATTGTACCTAGTTAAAATAAATACAAAGTTGCCTGTAAAATAAATATAAATCCTAAAATAGCTACAATGTAATTATTAGTTATATTATAGCTATATTAGGGTTTATTTGATAGGTAAGTATTTAGTTTTAAATAGGAATAATTTAGTTAATTATAGGAATATTATTTAGTTTAATATAAATTATATTTATGTTAGGGGGGTGTTAGGGTTAGGGTTAGAGTTAGGTTTAGGGGTTAATAACTTTATTAAAGTAGCGGCGACGGTGCGGGCGGGAGATTAGGGGTTAATAATTGTAGGTAGGTGGCGGCGATGTTAAGGAGGGCAGATTAGGGGTTAATACTATTTATTCTAGTGTTTGCGAGGCGGGAGTGCGGCGGTTTAGGGGTTAATACATTTATTATAGTGGCGGCGAGGTCTGGTCGGAAGATTAGGGGTTAATAAGTGTAGTTAAGTAGCGGCGACGTTGGGGGGGCAGATTAGTGGTTAATAAATATAATATAGGGGTCGGCGATGTTAGGGGCAGCAGATTAGGGGTTCATAGGGATAATGTAGGTGGCGGCGGTGTCCAGTCGGCAGATTAGGGGTTACATGTTTTTTATTAGAGTGGCAGCGATGTGGGGGGCTTCGGTTTAGGGGTACATAGGTAGTTTATGGGTGTTAGTGTACTTTAGAGCACAATAGTTAAGAGCTTTATATTCCGGCGTTAGCCCATAAAGCTCTTAACTACTGACTTTTTTTGGCGTTAGGAGTCTTGTCGGTAGAGGGTCTACCGCTCACTTCTCCCAAGACTCCAAATACCAGCGTTAGGCAGATCCCATTGAAAAGATAGGATATGCGATTGGCGTAAGGGGATCTGCGGTAGCCTGGAATCGCGGTAGGGAAGTGAGCGGTAGACCCATTCCTGGCTGACTCTAAATACCAGCGGGCGGCCAAAAGCAGCGTTAGGACCCCTTAACGCTGCTTTTGACGGCTAACGCAGAACTCTAAATCTAGGTGTATGCATTTAATGGGTTCTTGATCATCACAAATCATGTAAAACTACATTAAAATATAATTATTTAAAGGGTCATTTAATTGTTTTATACACTATCACCTAGATTACGAGTTTTGCGTTAGAGGCTGTGCGGTGCTAACGAGCAGTTTATGCTCACCGCTCACTTACAGACAGCGCTGGTATTACGGGTTTTTACAAACCAGACAAGAAGTGAGCGTTGAGCAAAATTTTGCTCATTACCGCACTCCAATACCAGCGCTGCTTACGTTAGCGGTGAGCTGGTGTAACGTGGGAGAGCCGCAGTAGGAGCAGCATAAAGCTCCTTAACGCAGCCCCATTGATTCCTATGGGGAAATACATTTTATGTATACACCTAACACCCTAACATGAACCCAGAGTCTAAACACCCCTAATCTTACACTTATTAACCCCTAATCTGCCGCCCCCGGCATTGCCGCAACCTACATTATATTATTAACCCCTAATCTGCCGCTCCGGACACCGCTGCCATCTACATTATACTTATGAACCCTTAATCTGCTGCCCCCAACATCGCCAACACCTACATTACATTTATTAACCCCTAATCTGCCACCCCAATGTCACCGCAACCTACCTACACTTCTTAACCCCTAATCTGCCGCCCCCAACGTCACCGCCACTATAATAAACATATTAACCCCTAAACCGCACTCCCGCATCGCAAACATTAGTTAAAGATTATTAACCCCTAATCTGCCGTCCCTAACATCGCCGCCACCTACCTACATTTATTAACCGCTAATCTGCCACCCCCAACGTCGCCGCACTATTCTAAATTTTATTAACCCCTAAACCTAAATCTAACCCTAACCCTTACACCCCCCTAACTTAAATATAATTTAAATAAATCTAAATAAAATTACTATAATTAACTAAATAATTCCTATTTAAAACTAAATACCTATAAAGTAAACCCTAAGCTATCTACAATAGAACTAACAGTTACATTGTAACTGTTAGTTCTATTGTATCTAGCTTAGAGTTTATATTTATTTTACAGGTAAGTTTGTATTTATTTTAACTAGGTAGAATAGTTATTAAATAGTTATTAACAATTTAATAACTACCTAGATAAAATAAATACAAAAGTACCTGTAAAATAAAACCTAACCTAAGTTACAATTACACCTAACACTGCATCAGCCAATAGGATTTTTTCTACCTTAATTCCGATTGGCTGATAGAATTCTATCAGCCAATCGGAATTGAAGGGACGCCATCTTGCATGACGTCACTTAAAGGAACCGTCATTTAGTAAGAAGACTTCATTGGAAGAGGATGCTCCGCGCTGGATGTCTTGAAGATGGACCCGCTCCGCGCCGGATGAATGAAGATAGAAGATGCCATCTGGATGAAGACTTCTGCCCATCTGGAGGACCACTTCGCCCGGTTTGGATGAAGACTTCTCCCGGTAAGGTGATCTTTAAGGGGTTAGTGTTAGGTTTTTTTAAGGGGTATTGGGTGGGTTTTAGAGTAGGATTGGTTGTGTGGGTGGTGGGTTTTAATGTTGGGGGAGGATTTGTAATTTTTTTTACAGGTAAAAGAGCTGATTACGCAAAAGGCCCTTTTAAGGGCTATTTGCAATTTAGTGTAGGGTAGGTCTTTTTTATTTTTTTGGGGGGGTTATTTTGTTAGGGGGATTAGATTAGGTGTAATTAGTTAAAAAATCTTGTAATTTGTTTATTATTTTCTGTAATTTAGTGGGGTTTTTTTGTACTTTAGCTAATTTTATTTAATTGTATTTAATTGTATTTAATTTAGGGAATTAATTTAATTATAGTGTAGTGTTAGGTGTAATTGTAACTTAGGTTAGGTTTTATTTTACAGGTAAATTTGTCTTTATTTTAACTAGGTAGTTATTAAATAATTAATAACTATTTAATAACTATTCTACCTAGTTAAAATAAATACAAACTTGCCTGTAAAATAAAAATAAACCCTAAGCTAGATACAATGTAACTATTAGTTATATTGTAGCTAGCTTAGGGTTTATTTTATAGGTAAGTATTTAGTTTTAAATAGGAATAATTTACTTAATGATAGTTATTTTTATTTAGATTTATTTAAATTATATTTAAGTTAGGGGATGTTAGGGTTAGACTTAGATTTAGAGGTTAATAACTTTAATATAGTGGCGACGACGTTGGGGGCAGCAGATTAGGGGTTAATAAATGTAGGTAGGTGTCGGCGATGTTAGGGACGGCAGATTAGGGGTTAAACATTTTATTTTAGTGTTTGCGATATGGGGGGGCCTCGGTTTAGGGGTTAATAGGTAGTTTATGGGTGTTAGTGCACTTTTTAGCACTTTAGTTAAGAGTTTTATGCTACGGCGTTGTAGTGTAAAACTCTTAACTACTGACTTTAGAATGCGTTACCAGTCTTGACAGGAGAGGGTCTACCACTCACTTTTTGTCAGACTCGTAATACCGGCGCTATGCAAGTTCCATTGAAAAAAGAGGATACGCAATTTACGTAAGTGGATTTGCGGTATTTCCAAGTCTGACCACAAAAGTGAGTGGTACACCCAGGGCCACCATCAGGGGGTGACAGGGGTGACTCCTGTCAGGGGCCCAATGGGCCAGGGGGGCCCCATGAGGCAAGAACTAAAAAAAAAAAAAAAATTATTTTTTTCAGCCACCAGTGGGTACTACAGCAGAATGCTAATTGAGCATGGGAAATGTTATTACAAGGAGTAAAGTATTAGCATGTGAGAGGATTTCTGAATGTGTACTAAACCACTATGCACAGTGCGAGACAGACTTGGCACTTAAGTTTGTTCAGCTTGTCCCTGAGTCAGACTGGAGATAACTTTCATTTGCAGAGGAGGTATGACTTACTTAGCAAACGTTTTTTATTTCTTTGTGCAATTTCGGATTGCAACTTCAGTGTGGTTGTAGTTGTATCGTGGTGCCAGGGGTCCATAAAAACAATTTTTTTAGCAGCAGTGTATTTATGATTATTTGACAATGCTATAGAAATTCTATATTTAAAACCATGCAGAAATGTTTCCTCCTCAATACAAAAATGGTAGGTGCCCTTTTGGCTGATATGCATTTTATATATATATATATATATATATATCTATATATATATATATACATTACAGTTTACGGCCCCTTTATGCAAGGACTTTCCAGATGCAAGGAGGCATTTTATCTAAGATTTTTACAGCTGCATAAAATGTTATACTCTCAGACTAAGATTGCTCAGTGTTTGAAATGAGACAGGTTAACTTAAAACTGTTCAGTTTACACTACAGCTGACTTTATTTTGAAATACATACCAACAAGCCTAAATTATGCATTTAACCAGATCTAATGGTATGAGTACCACAGCTTATGGTTCCACCAAGACCATATAGAGTACAGCATTTTCAAAATCCATAAGTACAGCTGACAGATGGGAACATTTTTACACTATATTTGAAGTGGTGCTCTTGGTTGGGGAAAATGGGGAAAAAACAAACAAACATATGTCAATCTTTTAAAAGTACTTTTCTTCATCTAGCCAGATCATTAATGTACAATTTTGAATTCACAGAATTATTTTTGTTTACACATTTACAAAAATGATTCTTTAAAAAGTGATCTCTTAATTTCTGCAATTTTTTTATCATGCATGTCACACACTGTTGATTTAGGTGATGCAAGGTGCATACATGTTTCCTCCTGTGAGTGTTTCTGTGGGTGTCTGTGTTTATGTCTTTGTGCTTTGATTTGTGTCTCTATGAGTGTGTATGTATTTTTTTCTGTGGGCCTCTCTGTGAGGGTGGGTGTGTATGTCTTTGAGCTTTTTCTATGGGTGTCTCTGCGAGGGTGTGTGTATGTTTGCCTTTGTGTATTTTCTCTGGATGCCTCTGTGAGGGTGGGTGTGTATGTCTGTGTTTTCTGTGGATGTCTCTGTGAGGGTGTGTGTGTATATGTATGTATGTATGTTTGTGTTTTCTGTGGATGTCTCTGTGAGGGTGTGTGTTTTTTGTGGGTGTCTCTGTGAGGTTGTGTGTATGTCTTTGTGTGTTTTCTTTTGATGTCTCAGTGAGTGTGTGTTTTCTGTGGGTGTCTCTGTGAGGGTGTGTGTATGTCTGTGTGTTTTCTGTGGATGTCTCAGTGAGGGTGTGTGTATGTATGTTTTTCTGTGTTTTATGTGGTTGTCTCTGTGTGTGTGTTTGTATGTCTTTGTGTGTTTTCTGAGGCTGTCTCTATCTGTGTTTCCTTGGGTGTATGTGCAAGTTTGAGTTTGTGTGTGTGTGTGTCCATTGTCTGTTCCTTTTTAGGACATTTTGACCTTACTACTGATTATTCACATCTTTCTACAGACTTTGAGACTAATGACACCTTTACGGAAGTCACCAATCCACCATTTAACCTTTAAATTATTGTTTAGGCAGTTCAGGGCCCGTCCTTTCAGCCACTGCATGCTGTTGTCATCATTTAGTTGTCATCTTCCTTTACAAAAAGATAATCAGAACTCCATATTTTGTTTTCTAAATCTCCTTTTTTTACAAAACTGTAGTCTACCTCATTACTTGTCAGGTCAATGTAATCAAGTGCTGAGTGTCTGTGTGGGTGTCTGTGTGTGAGTGTGTTTCTTTGCGTGTCTGCTAGAGTGTCTATATGTGAATCCTTATGTATGAGTGTGTCTGTGTGTATGTATGTTACTACCTTTACAACATTTCCAAGTTTAAATAGACACTTAAGAATAAAGTGCATATATAGTACGTCTTAGTCACTTGGTGAAAATTTGCACATGTCAAGGGGGGGGGGGAGGGGTCCTGATCAATGGTCAAGTCAGGGGCCCCAAAATTTCTAGTGGCGGTCCTGGGTACACCTGTACCTGCAAGACTCGTAATACCAACGGGCGTCAAAAAGCAGCGTTAGGACCTCTTAACGCTGCTTTTTAAGCCTAACGCAAAACACGTAATCTAGCTGTATGTTTATTATTACATAAATAATGTCTGCTTAAAGGGACATAATACTCATATGCTAAATCACTTGAAAGTGAAGTAGCATAACTGTAAAAAGCTGACAGGAAAATATCTCCTGAGCATCTCTATGTAAAAAAGGAAGATATTTCACCTCACAATTTCCTCAGCTCACCAGAGTAAGTGCTGTGTAAAACATTAACTTTCAGTTACTGCCCAGCTGCAAATAAAAAATAAAAGAAGAAATGAACAGCAGCCAATCAGCATCAGCAGTGCTGAGGTCATGAACGGTTTTACTGTGATCTCATGAGATTTCATAGTAAACTTTCTAAAACTGAATAGGGAATAACATGAGTGTATATGAGGCAAGCTCCCTTGCAAGTCCCGGGACAAGCATACTGATTTGCTGCTTAAAGTCCTTTGCTATGGGGTGTGAATACTTAGGACATTTTGAGGTAAAATATTCTTGTTTATTACAGAGGTGATATTTTCTAGTCAGCTTTTTACAGCTATGCTGCATCACTTTCAAATGTTTCAACATATGGGTATCATGTCCCTTTAATGAATTGATGCTTAAGTTACTGTACTCTCTTCAGGGTATCAAATAAATAAGCAATATCACAACAATTATTATTATTATTGTTTTATTTCGAAAGCGCTAACAATTTATGCAGTGCTATACAAAGGTACATTACAATCATAAGAGAGCAATACAATAAAAAACTTACAACAAGACATTATGTAAGACTATACAGGACCATATTACAAGTGGAGCACAAAATATTGCATTCGCTAAAGCAATATTTACATTACACTTTGTAATATCAGAAAATGCAAATGTGCGCTGGTATTACAAGTAAGGCACAATGTGAACGCATCCTCACCTTCACTTTGCACGGAAGCAATGCACTCATGAGAATGCGCTTCCACAGGAGCCTCGTTCTCGGGGGTAAGTCACGTAGCGATGGGCAGCAAAATGTAAATATATATTAATATATACATATATAGTTATGTCTGCATAATAAGAGAAACATTTCTCACACATCTAGATTCTGAGTGAAGAGCCTCGCCATCGTAGATAATGTTTTTTCTTATACAAAGTTTGAAATCGGCTTTGAGTCTATGACGGCTGTAGCTGAACTCGGTGCCCCAGCTTTGGTTACTGCCTGTCCCAAACTCTCCTACTTTTCGTCTAAAGAGCGGTCAGTCCATAGTACAGACTCTTCATGCGCCAGACTGAGATGCTGCTTGGTATCCCTGGGTTTGGCAGTTCCAGGTCCTGCTCTGTCTGATATTCTGCTGCTACTTTGTAGTTCGGTCCTTCGTTACTTGTCACCTGGCTCTGCTGGGTGAATGATCTGGTGTTGTTTTTTTCCCCCAGGGTCTGTTACTCCCCTAAAGGTTCTTTTACTTGCTCTGTACCAGGCGTTGATGCTGCTCTCTGATACTTTCTAAGACACACTAATATTAGCTATACTTTGTGCTAGTTTCTGCAGCTTTCTGTCCCCAGAATTTGTTGTCACCAAATTGTGCAGGTCAGTGCTGTTGCTGCTATACCAGTCTCTGGTTGCTGTGTAAGGTGTGTAAGGTGGTACAGAGCCTGCAGGTCCTGCCGCTGTCACTGTCCCAACTATTTACAGTAGTCTTCAGCTAGTAGCGGATGGATGGAGAGCAGCCAACAAGACCTGCCCCCTAATCAACCTGATATGGTGTCCAACCAGTAAAATTACTTTGTAGAATGAGTCTGTGTATGATTGGCTGAGAATAGTTCATTGTCATTGTTGTAGCTGAGCTGTGGGGTTCCCATGTGTTTTAGGATTGACTACTCCGCTAGTCCTAGATTCGAGTTGTCTTGATTGTGAGACTACTTATTCATACGCAGGCACGGTACACAGATAAGGTTGCTTGATGGTCCCAGCTCTCGCAGTAAGTAAAGAGCGCAGCTGTATTTATTATTCAAGAGCGTGGCTGATTTTTAAAGCTGTATTATTTGTGGCAAAAATACAATTTTCAGCCAGCAGGTCCTATTTGTGGCAAAAATACAGGGAGTGCAGAATTATTAGGCAAATGAGTATTTTGACCACATCATCCTCTTTATGCATGTTGTCTTACTCCAAGCTGTATAGGCTGGAAAGCCTACTACCAATTAAGCATATTAGGTGATGTGCATCTCTGTAATGAGAAGGGGTGTGGTCTAATGACATCAACACCCTATATCAGGTGTGCATAATTATTAAGCAACTTCCTTTCCTTTGGCAAAATAGGTCAAAAGAAGGACTTGACAGGCTCAGAAAAGTAAAAAATAGTGAGATATCTTGCAGAGGGATGCAGCACTCTTAAAATTGCAAAGCTTCTGAAGCGTGATCATCGAACAATCAAGCGTTTCATTCAAAATAGTCAACAGGGTCGCAAGAAGCGTGTGGAAAAACCAAGGTGCAAAATAACTGCCCATGAACTGAGAAAAGTCAAGCGTGCAGCTGCCAAGATGCCACTTGCCACCAGTTTGGCCATATTTCAGAGCTGCAACATCACTGGAGTGCCCAAAAGCACAAGGTGTGCAATACTCAGAGACATGGCCAAGGTAAGAAAGGCTGAAAGACGACCACCACTGAACAAGACACACAAGCTGAAACGTCAAGACTGGGCCAAGAAATATATCAAGACTGATTTTTCTAAGGTTTTATGGACTGATGAAATGAGAGTGAGTCTTGATGGGCCAGATGGATGGGCCCGTGGCTGGATTGGTAAAGGGCAGAGAGCTCCAGTCCGACTCAGACGCCAGCAAGGTGGAGGTGGAGTACTGGTTTGGGCTGGTATCATCAAAGATGAGCTTGTGGGGCCTTTTCGGGTTGAGGATGGAGTCAAGCTCAACTCCCAGTCCTACTGCCAGTTTCTGGAAGACACCTTCTTCAAGCAGTGGTACAGGAAGAAGTCTGCATCCTTCAAGAAAAACATGATTTTCATGCAGGACAATGCTCCATCACACGCGTCCAAGTACTCCACAGCGTGGCTGGCAAGAAAGGGTATAAAAGAAGAAAATCTAATGACATGGCCTCCTTGTTCACCTGATCTGAACCCCATTGAGAACCTGTGGTCCATCATCAAATGTGAGATTTACAAGGAGGGAAAACAGTACACCTCTCTGAACAGTGTCTGGGAGGCTGTTGTTGCTGCTGCACGCAATGTTGATGGTGAACAGATCAAAACACTGACAGAATCCATGGATGGCAGGCTTTTGAGTGTCCTTGCAAAGAAAGGTGGCTATATTGGTCACTGATTTGTTTTTGTTTTGTTTTTGAATGTCAGAAATGTATATTTGTGAATGTTGAGATGTTAAATTGGTTTCACTGGTAAAAATAAATAATTTAAATGGGTATATATTTGTTTTTTGTTAAGTTGCCTAATAATTATGCACAGTAATAGTCACCTGCACACACAGATATCCCCCTAAAATAGCTATAACTAAAAATAAACTAAAAACTACTTCCAAAACTATTCAGCTTTGATATTAATGAGTTTTTTGGGTTCATTGAGAACATGGTTGTTGTTCAATAATAAAATTAATCCTCAAAAATACAACTTGCCTAATAATTCTGCACTCCCTGTACAATTTTCAGCCAGCAGGTAATATCTGTGGCAAAAATACAATTTTCAGCCAGCAACTGGTGTTTTTTTTTTTTTTAGTTAGCTGACCACATCACTTGCAATACAATTAGAGGTAACCCTTACCTTACAAAAGTCTGCCCACCCCTGCTCTAGCAAATTTTTTAAAGTTAAGTCTTAATTACCCATCATGATGCATGTAACCTACTTCTCTCTCTCGCCCTCTCTTTTGCGCTCTCTCCCCTCTCTTTTGCTCTCTCTCTCCCCTCTCTTTTGTTCTCTCTCTTCCTCTCTTTTGCTGTCTCTCTCCCTATCTTTTGCTCTCTCTATCCCCCTCTTTTGATCTCTCTCTCCCCATTTCTTTTGCTCTCTCTCCCCCCTCTCTTTTGCTCTCTCTATCCCCCTCTTTTGCTCTCTTTCCCCTTTCTTTTGCTCTCTCTCCTCCCTCTCTTTTGCGCTCTTCCCTCTCTCTTTTGCTCTCTCTCTCCCCCTCTCTTTTGCTCTCTCTCCCTCCTCTCTTTTGCTGTCTCTCTTCATCTCTTTTGCTCTCTCCCTCTCTTTTGCTCTCTCTTCCCCCCTCTTTTGTTCTCTCTCTCCCCCCTTTCTTTTGCCCTCTCTCACCCCTCTCTTTTGCTGTCTCTCTCCCTCTCTTTTGCTCTCTCTATCCCCCTCTTTTGCTCTCTCTCCCCCTCTCTTTTGCACTCTCCCCACTCTCTTTTGCTCTCTCTCTCTCTCCCCCTCTCTTTTGCTCTCTCTCCCCCCTCTCTTTTGCTGTCTCTCTCCCTCTTTTGCTCTCTCTATCCCACCTCTTTTGCTCTCTTTCCTTTCTTTTGCTCTCTCTTCCCCCTCTCTTTTGCTGTCTCTCTCTCTCCCCTTTCTTTTGCTCTCTCTACTCCCATCTTTTGCTCTCTCTCTCTCTCTCTCTCCCCTTTATTTTGCTCTCTCTCCCCCTCTCTTATGCTCTCTCTCTCCCCCTCTCTTTTGCTCTCTCTCTCTCTTTATTTCCCCCTCTCTTTTCCCCCCTCTCTTTTGCGCTCCCTCTCTCCCCTCTCTTTTGTGCTCTCCCCCTCTCTTTTGCTCTCCCCCTCTCTTTTGCTTTCTCTCTCTTCCCTCTCTTTTGCTCTCTCTCCCCTTTCTCCCCCTCTCTTTTGCTGTCTCTCTCCCTCTCTTTGGCTCTCTCTATCCCTCCCTTTTTTTACTCTCTCTATCCCCCCTCTTTTGCTTTCTCTCCCCTTTCTTCCTTTCTTTTGCTTTCTCTCTCCTTCTCTTTTGCTCTCTCTGTCCCCCACTCTTTTGCTCTCTCTATCCCCCACTCTTTTGCTCTTTCTCTCCTCCACACTTTTGTTCTCTCTATACCCCCTCTTTGAACTCTCTCTCTCTCACGGCCACAGGCGCCCGGCCCCGCCCCTGTCATGTCCGTCCTCCCGGCCCTTGCCCCGGCCCCATCCGCGACATGCCCGATCAGCCCCGCCTGCCTCACATCCACTCTGCCCCATCCGAACCAAGCACGGACGGCCCCGCCCCGTCACGTCTACCATTTTCGTGGCAGAGGATCAGATGCCAGGTTAGTCTGTTGAGTAAGAGCTCAACAGCGCTAAATTTCTTGCACTCGACTTGTAATCTAACCCTAATTTGTGTACTTGTGATGTGAATTTAAATCAATGCATTGCTTGAAATGTTGGCAGTATGTGACTAAAGCACTGCTCTGGATGTATTACTAGCAATAAGGAGTCATATAACTATACACTGTAGCTTAATGGTAAAAAGGGAGGAAAAGGGGCAATATACACTAAATTTTTTCTTTGCATAAATATTTTGTAGATGATCCATTTATTTAGCCCATCTGGGAGTGTTTTTGTAACAATGTATAGTTTTGTTTATTTTTTAACACCATTGTGCTGATTTTAAGACTCCTAACCAAGCCCAAAAGAATTAGATGCAGACTGAAGTCTACAGATTCATGCTGCTATTGTTTGTGTAATCTGTATTTTCATAATTAGGGAAAGAGAAGGAGAGTGTCTGCTCTTCCTACTTTCCCAGCCTCTTCCACTGTGTGTCCTAGCCTAACCTCATCAACAGTGCTAAACTGGGAACATTTAAGTAAGTTTTAAAAAGTTTTTTTTACTGGATTATTATCAGTATCTGTGCATATTCTTCTTTATAGTAGTGTCTATTACATGCAGTTATAAGAAAATTGGCGTATACTGTCCCTTTAAACACTGTCCTCTGTGTGTGGCTGGAACTGACTGCTTTGAACTATACTGTAAGTGTATATATTTGTTAAACATGATATAATTTTAGCATAAACACAGGGTGACCGGACAAACAAATTATGTGCAACTAGGGCCGCATAAGATTAATATTAGCCATTTAATATTAATAATACATTGCAAATACCTTGATTTCATATTAGTTGTACCCATATCTCATGGAATAATTCACTTGACACACTTTCGTACTATTTACATAACTGAAATCTTCACTTTGTTAGGCCTAGATACCTCTGCTGCATTTAACAAAAGTATCATATGTCATCAGGACTAATCAAATAGTTCAAAGTCAAAAGTTTTCTTTATTGTGGTAATTCTAAGCGAAAAGGCAACACCCTTGATTTACCCCATTGACTCAAATGATAGATATAATGCTTGGTAAAATGCTAACATCCATAATTCACCAACTCTAATGACAGTACCAAAACATATTTGCATTAGAGAAACAAGCTGCAAACTGTGATTATGCTTTTGTCCTCTTAAGAAGAAAAGGGAGGATAAAAATACAGATAAAATGACGCAAGTTGACTCATAATAAATAAACACGATAATATAACTAAGAAAGAGCATACCAACAGACAGTGGCTCAGTACCAACTTTAGAGCTAATTTTATCTTACAATTTTCTTAATTTATCTAAAATATTTTTATATACAATAATCCTATGTCCTCTTGAATGTTTCTTGAAATTATAAGATTTCTTGGGTTAATACACATTCTTTGCTACTTCTGAGAATGGCCTATTGTATTGTTCTTCTAAGTTATAATTTACTGTATGTGTACTAAATTGCTGATATCAAGCATGTAGGAGTCCTCTATACAGGTGTAGGAATCCTTTCAACCCCATTATAAGATTACGTTTTTTTAAACAATCTGGCAATAAAGGAGGATTATTTTAAAAGTGTAAACGCTTCCCACCCTTATGCACATCTGCTCTTACACCTACAAGATACTTTCCAAACCTATCACACACCCCTATATGCTCTCCAGGTGGTCTCCTGCTTCTATACGCCAACATAGACTTATGTAGGTACTCTTTCCACCTTTATGCACGTTTATGCATGAACCCAAGCAGTGTCTCATCCTTGTCTACGGCAGAGAACACTACCAAACCCTTACCAACACATTTCTTGGTGCCCTCCCTTTCTTAAACAACTACACAAATGCTTTTTGCTCCTTCACACACACAAACACACCCGCAGGGAGTCAAACACACCATACATACACACTAGCACACACACAATCAAACACACACATACTAATAAACAAGCACACTTATATACTCACACACAAGCACGCACAAGCACACACATACATACACACTCACACACGCACACATACTAACACACAAGTACGCACAAGCACACACATACATACACACTCACACACACGCAATCAAACACACACATACTAACACACAAGCACACTTATATTCTCACACACAAGCACGCACAAGCACACACATACATACACACTCACATACACTCACACACACAATCAAACACTCACACACATGCACACACAATCAAACACACACATACTAACATACAAGCACACTTATATTCTCACACACAAGCACGCACAAGCACACACATACATACACACTCACATACATGCACACAAATACACGCATACACACAAGTCACACACACAAGTACTACTCACCCAGGTAAATGTGAATACCTATAACATGCCGCAAATGTATGTGTTATGATATCCATAGGGTTAAGAAAACTACACATGTTAATACCTATCTATCTATGACTTGAATAAAATATACTAACAATGAATACATAATTAAAACAATAAGAAATTAGAATAATATAAACTAATCTTTAAAACCAAGACAAGTAATTCCATGGGTGAAAGTCACTTGTGGATAGGGATGGGCGAATTTGGTGAAAGTGCAATTTGTTTGGTAGAATGAATAGTCACATTGGACATTCGTTTTGAACAATGAAACATTGATAAGAATGAAAATTCATAAAAATTCGGTAATTAAATGTTATTTCCAATTTTCAAATGTTACTTTAATTTTCAAATGTTACTTTAATTTTCAAATGTTACTTTAATTTTCAAATGTTAATAATTAGATTGAATATCCACATTCAATTTAACAAATACTATTCAGAATTTCAATAGTTCATGTGGTAGGGAATTTAGTAAATTGATAAATAATAGATACAAATATATTGATTAAAATTTTTCTAATTTGAATTTGCATAATTTTAATATTACATTTAATGAGAGCATTAGAAATACTATTCCAAATATATCAATTCAAATTTTTCTATTTCACATATTGCATAATTTGATTTGAATCATGTAAATATTCGAAATAGAAAATTTTTAATTGAATATTAAATTTAAAGATAACATATTACATTAAACAAATGTTAGAATGTTGTGCAAACATTTGAAATGCGAAACGAACTAACAAATGTGTTAAAATTTGTTACATTTTTTGAATGTTGCAAAAAATGTGTACATCCCTTCTTGTTGAATCGATCATTTCTAATATTATTATTATTATTATTATCAGTTATTTCTAGGGTGCCAACAGATTCCACACCTGGTCTTGGTGTTGTTTAACCCTGATAATAAAAAGATGATCATGAAAATGTGGAGCCTGCTGAATAGGTCTATGGTGTTCATTATTTGTGGATTGTGCTAGCTTTGAGAGTATGAAAGCATAAAGGTATTTGACTTCTGTGTGCTCAATAAACTTGGGGCATTCTTATTTATAACTTTTCTGTTTACCTTGATATTATATTCTCTATAATATGTCAATGAACCTGACACAATTGTGTAATTCTATGCTCAAGAATGAATTCCAACAAGATAAATAGCAAAACTGTGAAAATCTCTCTGGCCTTCTGCTGAAGAAGTAAACATCAAACCCTTTGCATTTGAGCACTTAAAAGCAAGTTCTCTTATAAGTGATCGAATGACTGTTATATGTCCATAATAGAATCTTAAAATGAAAGCTATGCATTCTGGATTTATTCCTAAATTTGTTTTTTTTTAACAATTCTCAGAGGGACATACAAGGAGTTTTACTTATGTGTATTAACTTTTTTATGCCTTTTTGTTGAGTGAAGCACTAGTGTTTGAACTAATATACACTAGCACATTTCACCTAAAGCTTAGGCATATGCTTTGCTACTGAATACTAGTGGAGAAAATATATTCAGAGATATATGTCCTGTGCATCAATATATCAGTATACAGGCCTTTCAGTAATATAAAGTAAATATATTAATATTATCCTTTGAAAGCCTCTAGCAAATTCGGAAGCACTATGCAGGGACATTTCAATTTTAAATAGAAGTTTGTTTTGTTTTTGCAATATTTATGTATTAGCAAAAAATGTTTCTAGCAAAAGCTATCACCGTTTCACTGATAGCTGTAACCGTGCCTTGTATGTATCATGTACCCGTATCCAGATTTTTCATTGGCTAACACAGTAAGCAGCAAGCAGGTGCAAGCATACAGGGCACATGGATTTATTCTCAGGATTCCATATGCACAAAAGATGTCTCTAAAACATTATTAAGTTTTACTAGAAGCATGTTTGGTAATCCAAGTGTAATAAAACAAATGCTTCTATTGAAAACTCTAATGCACTTTTGTGTATGTGCACTGACGTTATGGTTAAGTAGCACTTTCAGGAAAAAGATTTCATCACTATGTTAAAATTAGCTGATTTTCCTTTGCAAAACAATTGGGTTCATTGAACCAGGTAACCTCTCACACTGTTAACACTACCTTTATTACTTGTGTTATAGACTATTTTAATATAGACTAATTTAATTTAAATTTAACTATTTTAATACTACTAGTAATAATTATTTCTGTCTGGAATTTTATGTCTCAAAGGATACTGTTGAGAGTTTTTGAAAGCTACATTGTAATTTAATTTTGAATAGTACGTATAATTTGGCTGTCATATATAGGCATTTTTTTTTTAAATTAAAGGGAATTTATAGTTGGAAAATGGCTCTAAATAGTTAGCGCATGTTATTTTAAGACTAGCGACTCTGCTATATGCTTCACCCCCTGCAAATGGGTTAAACACAAAGTAGAAGTACTGCTTGGTACTTAGACTGTGTTGAACCCCTTTGGGGGTTAAAAGCATAGTAGTGCATGGTCTCTAGTCTTAGATTTGCATACTCTAATGAATGCCCCTTTAACATTATGGGGTTGATCACAATCCTTTAGAAAAACTTATCTCAGTATAATCTTTATGCACATTTTTCTTTAGGATTGTGATTGACCGCTAGGTTTGTTATGGGTATAATACAATACCATTTCTTGTGGAATAAAAGTGTTAGCAGTTTCAATCTGTAAGAAATTTTATATTTTCTTTGTAATAAAGAAATATTAATCTGCAAATTATTTTTAATCCGATTCACTTCTCATTTTCAATTTTTTTTAAAACATTTTACATCTGTCAGATGTTTAACTCAAATGGAGTACTGAGTAGGAACAAAAGATAGGGCATTTCTAATACAACAATGTATTTAATAAACATTGAAATAACATTTTGAGAAAAAAAAGGAATACAAAAACTTGAGTTTAGGCTGTGCATTTTTCTGTCAGTATTGTTAAAAAAAATGTGTAATTTGCAGAACATTAATATAACTAATTTATTTTAAAAATATTTATGGTATATAGGATGTGTGATTATGGTAAGTTTAGTGATGGACTGCAAGACTATCCCGAGATCCTGAGAATGAAAACTATACCTTAAATAGATTAATTTTAACTCTAGATTTTGATTTTCTTTACAAATACATTTTCAACTATAAATCCAGCTTGGGTGCAAGATGCCAAATATGGGAGTAAATATTGTGCATTGAGTAAAAACCTTTATTTTTATGTATAACTTGGATTTTTTTCTAATATTTTTCCTGGTTAAAGGGACATTAAACCCAAAAAAATTCTTTCATGATTCAGGTAGAGAATACAATTTTAAACAACATTCCAATTTACTTCTATTATCTAATTTGCTTGATTCTTTAGATATCCTTTGTTTAAGAAATAGCAATGTACATGGGTGAGCCAATCACATGAGGCAGCTAGGTGCAGTAACCAATCAGCAGCTTCTGATCCTATCTAGATATGATTTTCAGCAAAGGATATCAAGAGCATGAAGCAAATTAGATAATAGAAGTAAATTGGAAAGTTGTTTAAAATTACATATTCTTTCTAAATCATGAAAGAAAAAATTTGGGTTTAATGTCCCTTTAAGCCAAAAAGAAAAATCAAATTACGAGTTAATTTATAATCCATATTAGAATATGGAATTGCAAAGCATCTACAATTATGATCAATATATATATATATATATATACTATGTTTTATGTAGTAAAAGCTAATAATTTTTGTAAAATAAATAAATATATTCATGAAATCATTCATTAAATTAATTAATACATCTGAAGCGAAAAGATGTGTTATAATTACATCAGTTGTAAAGCTTTTCTAAAAACAGAATTTTCCCTTTTAATACCTATATTAAAAATAGTAAATTATCCCAAAAAGTAATTTATTACAAATTTGACAATTTACTTGAGTTCATTTGAAATGACAGAATTTTAAAGATTCCCTAGTGTTGTTTAAATCTGCATTTCAAAGTGTAGAGGAAGTTAGGGGAAAACTCAATCCAACATTTCCTTGAAAGAGGAGTGTGCCAATGTATTATTATGACAAAAACTGGCAACCCATGTATGTCCTGTTTTTTCTTTCATGCTGGCTGATACCAGACAGTTGATTGTCTGCATTCAAATATGGCACTTCTGGCTCTGTTATTGATATGCTAATCATTGAAAGTCCAATTTCAAGTTTCATGGGAAGATGACTGGCGTGTTTATTTATTTTCCATTATATTTTGCATTTTAACATAAAATAAAATAAACTAATTTGTAATTATTGTTAACATTATAGTTTTTTTTAATGAATAAGTTTAATTAAAAATATATAAATTAGTTATTTTATTTTTCTGATACTTTTTATGTACAAAATATTTTAGTGAAAACATAATTTCCCAAAATGTTTTCATCTTCCTACCCACTAAATAAACAATTTGACCCTTCTTTTTATAGTATTTTTATTGAAGGTTCATAATTTTGTAACATTTAAATGTAACAAAACAAGTATTATAAAATATGAATTTAGAAAAAATATGAATGCAGAATGATTTTATTTATTACAATACTAAAATAGGTTAGCGCTGCAGAATATGTTGGCGCTCTACAAATAACTGAAGATAATAATAATAACAATAAACAAAAATATGTTTTATTCTTATTAATTTTTTTAATATTTTTGAGCAAGAGGCTCAATTAGTAATATTATCATATTTCATGCATATATAATATTAATTTAAAAACAATGTTTTCAGAATGTGTTTATTTATTATTATTTTTTTAATAAATCAGTGACTTTTCCATCATTGCATGGCTAATTTTCCCCATCTCACTGATTATGTAATTAACAATTAATAGACCAATCTTTTAACAATTAGTGTGGAATACATCATCTTGCATTATGACATTGCTGGCATCACAGAGTGTAATTTAAGTTAATAAGTACGTTGCAACATAAGAGGCTATAATGGCCTGTCAAGGAGGCTTGACAAAGTAATAATAAATAGTATTGTTTTTGCAGACAGTTCATTAGGTACTTGCAAGTTTGCAAAAGTGGTAGCAAAATAAGTGATAGCAAAAGCCAGTTGTTTTTTAAGCAAGAAGGAATTAGGCAAAACATGAACATGCTGCATATTCTAAGGAAGAAAAAAGCAGATAATTTAAACAGGCATTGTACTAAAAAATAAATATTGCACACATGAAAAATGTGACATTTTAACATGTTAAGCAAACATGACTACACAATGGTTTATTCAAAAGGAACATGCATTTAAAACAAACAACCGACTAACCTACAATACATTTTGAAATGAAATTTTTGATGACACAAAGAAAAAAAAATCAAACTACCATGTCCCATGTGAATATAAGAGATCGTAGAGCACTAGAGAAAAACAAAGAATAGTATCTTTATTTTTAGGATTAGAATTTGAAATTAAATAAAGAATTTTTGTGAAATTATCATCACATCTTGGTTAAACACAATCACAAACATTACAGCCTTAGCCTTTCTTTGTACAAATTCCCTTTAATTATACTAGATCGTGTCCCTTTCTTCTTAAAATATCTCCATGTGACATTTGTTCACACAGGACAAACCTACAATTCTAATTCACTCTTCATATAGTCAACAATAAAATATCTGCTTTTTCTCAATAATATTATTATTAGTTTTTTTTATGTATAATAAACTATCATATTCTTATACAAGGGGTACAATAAATAAATAACAATAAAGGTCAGGAAAGCTACAAAGTGTTACAAGGATTAGAGGCATCTTCTTCCTAGAGATCTTAAAGTGATAGTAAATTCAACAATGTTGATTATTGGCAAGTGATCTAACTAAAAATTACTATGAGTTTCATTCATCAAAATTTAAAAAACTAGCCTACTGGTTTAGTCTAAAAGAATCTGCTCTGATTCTATTGTGCTCTCCGGCAGCCCCGCCACTAAGTGCCTTTTTTATTACGTGTTTCCCATTGTCCAATCACAATCGTGGCGTTTTGGCATCTTTGTGTTTGGGGGAAAATAAATTGCTCTTTTGTGCATGCGTTAGTGACGTCATGGTTGTTCTGATCGTTCCAACAATGTACCCTTGGCTAATCACAGCTCAGGAGGTGAACAGTGAATTGTGTGATTCATTGCTGATCATTGCGTATGTGTGATTCAATTCGCCCATGTCAGCAGAGCATCATGCATACGCAGAAAGCGGGTGGGACCACTCTCTACCACACTGTTAGAAATCGAAAAAGGACACTGAGGCAGAGCTAACAAATGCCGGAATGAAAAAGTAGAAATACAATCATATAAATATATTGGTGTAGTGATAAAAAATAAACTTAGCTACTATGATACTCATCATTTATATTAACATAATCCATGTGCTTAAACCCTAAAAATTACAATCACTTTAAAGGGACACAAAAGACTAAATTTTTCTTTCATGATTTAGATAAAGCATCCAATTTCATTCTATTATCTAATTTTCTTCATTCTCTTAGTATCCTTTGTTGCAGGAGCAGCAATGCACTACTGGGAGCTAGCCTATCACATGAGTTCAGCCATTCACAAGAGACAAATGTGTGTAGCCATCAATAATACGCTTGCTCTCGCTAGTGTAGGAAATGTACATATTCTTTTTAGACCAAGGATACAAAGAGAACAAAGTACATTTGAAAATAGAAGTGGAATTTAGTGTCTTAAAATGACCTGATCTATCTAAATCATGCAAGTTTAATTTTGACTTTTCTATCTCTTTAACATTTAAGTGGTAGTTAGAGACACTTTAATCAACGGGCAGTCCCTCCACTGGATCTTACTATTCTTATGAATAACATTTAAAGGGACACTCAATCAAAATTAAACTTTCATGATTCAGATAGAGCATGCCATTTTAAACAACTTTCCAATTTACTTCCATTATCTAAATGTGCACAGTCTTTTTATATTTAAACTTTTTGAGTCACCAGCTCCTACTGAGCATGTGCAAGAATAAGTGTGTATGCATTTGTGAATGGCTGATGGCTGTCACATGGTACGTGTATGCATTTGTGAATGGCTGATGGTTGTCACATGGTACAGGGGGAGTGGAAAAAGACATAACTTAAAATTGTCAGAAAAAAAATCTACTACTCATTTGAATTTCAGTGCTATTGCATTGTCTTGTTATCTTGCATTTGTTGATTATGCAAATCTTCTGTGTTGACTGGTCCTTTAATATCTTGAAATCCTCCTATAACTCTGTCATTGTCTCCAAATATCCAACATTCGTACTCTGCACATAACCTACTTCTGCCTCATCCCTTCCTTTCACTCCTGTCTAATAGGACTTTTATTATACCGTACCCATTCTGTGGAATTTTTTTTTTCTTGTTCTGAAAGACTTGTCTCACATTTAGAATTCAAAATGTCCCTCACAATAAAGCAACAGCAAATGATATATTCATATGTTTTGTACAGTGTAACACAATCACTCTAATAGCACATGTAGATCAATGGTGCGTTTAATAAAGGCCTGTGAAAAACAAATCTGACCTGCCTGAGTCAGACACATTCTTAGAAAGTATACTTATCAAGAATACTCACATGCTGTAAAATGAATAGCACTAGTAATCCCTAATCTAGAGCTATATAGGCCTTGATTTCACACAAAGAAGACAAATATATGGGGAGTAATTATATAAGCAACAGTTTGACATATAACCAACAATTAGTCTGTATTAATCCCACTAGGTCAGTATATAATCTTTATAGGGAAAAAGATAACAAGTGGTGGAGTTAGGAAAAGACAGTGGCTAGGAGAAAGAGGAAAGTGATGTTAAAATTGACCTGAGGAACTGTTAATACAGGAGGGCAAGGAAGAGAAGACAGGAGGTAGGAAAAAATGGAAGAAGTAGAGTGTAAGGGACATATGAGATGAAGGAGCACAGTGGGTGTGGTAGGGGCAGCAAATGCAAAGAATTCAATGAGAGGGGAGAGTTGATCATAGGGTGTGAGATAAACCTGGAGGTGAAAAAGAGACTGAAGGAAGAGCAGGAGATGGGAGAGAGAGCAGAAGTGACTGAGGACTAGGTATGTTACTATTCTTTATTTATAAAACACCAACAGATTCCTCAGTGCTGCCCATGGGTACAGAGATAAAAGTACAACGGAGAAACAATACAATAAAAGACAAACTTTTACAGACAAATACAGGGTGAATAGAGGGCCCTATTCCTGTGGGAACTTACAATCTAGTTATGTTAGATGATAGAGAGAAAAGCGGAATGAGAGAACAATATTCATAAGAAAGACTCAGGGTGAAAGGATGGGTAGGATTGGCAGGTAAGAGACAAAGAAGGGAGGGAAGAAACAAGGGAAAGCTTAAGATGTAAGGTATAGCTGGTTGAGTGAAAGCAAAAAGCAGGAAGGATGAGTAGTGGTGGGAAAGGAAGTCCAGTAGTGATTCATGGTGAAAAGAAGATTTACAGTATCTGCTCCTCTATCTTTCCCACCTCTATTTTCTATTCTTTCCCACCTCTGTTTCTGTCATTACCCATTAGCATTGCGTATGTATGAGTCACGTTACAAAATGTAACTTTAAAGGGACAGTATAGTATAAAATTGTTTTTTCCCTTTATGTGTTTCCAAGTACTTTTTTTTTACCAGCTGCAGAGTATAAAATGTATGAGATTTGCTTTTTAAGGTTTATTTGTGTATATTAAATAGCTGATTTTGTGTTTTGAAGCCACAACCTAATAAAATGGGTTGAGCTTGTAGGTATGATCAGATCTGTCTGTAAACCAATCACCAATACTTGTAGAGAACAATGGAAAATTATCATGTTATTACCTTATCTCTTCTATACCCCACTGGGAGTGTAATTTCATCTACTGGCTGTGTTTACACAGCTTATCTATAACTTGGACCTAAGACCAGAAACTTTCAGGATGGGTGGGGATACCACAGGCTAAATCAACTATTTCAAATGCCAAGATAAGGGTAATGGAAATACCTGTAAACAATTTAATACACTCCAGCAGGTTACGTGGATCATTGGGAACAAATGAAAGGGGAGAAAGTCACAAAATTAGTATTTTTTCTTTCATGACTCAGACAGAAAATACAATTCTAAGCAACTTCCAATTTACTTCTATTGTCAAATTTTCTTCATTTCCTTGTTATCCTTTTTTGAAAAACAAGAAGGTAAGTTCAGGAGTGTGCACGTGTCTGCAGGACTATATGGCAGCAGTTTTGCAACAATTTTATACATTAGCAACACAGGAAAATGAGAAGGATACTCGAGCCGATTAACTGGTGTTCCTCTGTGTCGGCACAATGACATCAGTGACCAAGTGCCTCTGATGCGAAGGGGCTTCGGTCCCCCTATCCTTATCTTTGTTTTACTTCTTTATCTCCCTTGCTGTGCTAATGTTTTTACTTGGACTTTGTATATAATTCACCTCTCCATTTGTGTTGGATTTTGGAGTCCTGGGACCTTATGTGACATCAATGTTATACATTAGCAAGAGCACTAAATGGCAGCGCTATTTCCTGTCATGTAGTACTCCAGACATGTGCACGCTACCTATCTAACCCCTAAACTGCCAGCACATTACATCGCAAAGTAACATAGACTATTAACCTCTAAACTGCCAGCCCCCCACATTGCAAAGTAACCTACACTATTAGCCCCTAAACCGCCAGCCCTCCACATCACAATGTAACCCTTTAATATGAATACCTAAACCGCCAGCCCTCCACATGTAACCCTTTAATATGAATACCTAAACCGCCAGCCCCCCACATTGCAAAGTAACCTACACTATTAGCCCCTAAACCGCCAGCCCTCCACATCACAATGTAACCCTTTAATATGAATACCTAAACCGCCAGCCCCCCACATCACAATGTAACCCTTTAATATGAATACCTAAACCGCCAGCCCCCCACATCACAATATAACCCTTTAATATGAATACCTAAACCGCCAGCCCCCCACATCACAATGTAACCCTTTAATATGAATACCTAAACCGCCAGCCCCCCACATCACAATATAACCCTTTAATATGAATACCTAAACCGCCAGCCCCCCACATCACAATATAACCCTTTAATATGAATACCTAAACCGCCAACCCCCCACATCACAATGTAACCCTTTAATATGAATACCTAAACCGCCAGCCCCCCACATCACAATGTAACCCTTTAATATGAATACCTAAACCGCCAGCCCCCCACATCACAATGTAGCCCTTTAATATGAATACCTAAACCGCCAGCCCCCCACATCACAATGTAGCCCTTTAATATGAATACCTAAACCGCCAGCCCCCCACATTGCAAATTAACCTACACTATGTGCTGGGAGCTAGCTTCTGACTGGTGGCTGCACTTATATAGCTCTTGTCATTGACTTTACCAATGTGTTCAGCTAGCTCCCAGTGGTACATTGCTGCTCATTTAATAAAGTTTTTAAAGATAAATTAAACTCATATGATGCTTACCTTCATGTTCTAATGTTAATCTGCTGAACATAAATGTCTGTGACATCTGACTCTGGTTAGGTTTAAACTGTAGTGTGCATGGAGTTGAGGGGCACAATTTTGATCTTAGGCCCAGACAGCACAAGGAATTGAGCCAACACTGGTTAGTTCTCATTAGTTAGTTAGTTTGTTAATTTACAGCTGTTTATATACTGTGGAGAAAATTTATTACGGTGTATAATTGCATGAGAAAAAAGGCAATAAGAATAAATCTAATTAATATTTTATCTGAAAACCCTGTGTATGTGCTGCATATGGATCTGACTTAAATTACGAATTCCATATTGTCAAAAAGGGGCAATAAAAACCAATACCAAACACAATGTACTACCTTACATTTAACTCAGGTCTGATCCTAAAAATCCTAAAGACTCTCATTCTCACTCTTTTTTGCTGTTCTTCTGTGAAAGGTAGCAGGTGTCTGCTCTCTTCTGTGGGCAGCATAAATCATTGGCAAAAGGTAGAAAACAACTGAGTTAAAGGGACAGAAAATACCTTTAGATTTTTATATAAAATGTTTACTTAAGCATAATGAAACAACTTTGCATTATATTTCCATTATTTATTTTGTCCCCTTTTCATGTGGATTTCTAACTCCCATACCTTGAAATGCACCCCGCTTACTTCTCATGGCTAACCCTGCTACATATGTGTCCCTAATCAGCATTAACTGATAACAACTGCAAAACAATGTACTTTATACTAAAGTGGCTAGCTTTGTTGTCTGCAGCCTAAAGTCCCGACTTGCTACACCAAATAAGGCAAATGGTGGGTGGAGTTTGGCTATTGAAAAATAATTGCAGTAAAACCGATGATAACTTATTTTAAAAATGTTAAAGGGATAGGAAAGTCAAAATTAAACTTGCATGATTCAGATAGAGCGTGTCATTTTAAGACATTTTTATATTCACTTCAGTTTTCAAATGTGCTTTGTTCTCTTGGTATCCCTTGTTGAAAAAGAATATGCACATATCCTACACTAGTGGGAGCTGCTGCTAATTGGTGCCTGCACATATTTGTCTCTTGTGATTGGCTAACTAGATGTGTTTAGCTAGCTGCCAGTAGTGCAATAATGTTCCTTCAACAAAGGATAACAAGAGAATAAAGCACATTTGATAACAGAAGTATATTGGAAAGTTGTTGGAATTTGTATGTTCTATCGAAACCATGAAAGAAAATGTTAGGGTTTCCGGACTCTTTAAGTCTTGGCTGATATGTTATTCTATAGCAAACAGAAAACAGAAATTGTAATTACAAGGTGTTTACTGTCCCTTTAAATCAATGATGCCATCCAACCAGAGGCAAAAGGAAACTTTCTATTTTTGTAAACAAAAAAGAGCACATGATGATAAATATTGTCAGTGTGTGAATAGTTGCCAGCACTTCCTATTGAAGTCAATGGTGATATTAGTAATTTCCATAAAATCTGTGTCTTCTTTTTGGGGCAGAAACGTTGTGAAATAAGTGAACATTGCATTGATGCATTTTCCCCTTAGAATAAGGATAGAGTGTGTAGTTTTGTCTGCAACTTACATTTTATGTAATAAAGGAGTCAACAGCAATCCCTGAGTAAAAAACTTATTATTTATCTACAAAAATCTAAATAGACTTTAATGGCAATTTTCTGTTGAAAACCATTAATAAGTGTTTCTCAAGGATAGTGATCTACCGCAAGGTATTTGTTGGACCATGAGATAGATTACAAGCATTGTACTTCTTTTAGATTCTTTAAAACTGAAGTAAAAAAATAAAAAAAGTGTATCTTTTGATATAATACATTTCTCAGCAGGTATTTTCAGAACTATAGCAATGCACAGATTTGTTTTTCTAACACTCAGCCAAATCATGTTCTAATTTAAAGGGATATGACACCCAACAATTTTATTTGATGATTAAGATACATCATACGATTTTAAACAACTTTCTAATTTACTTCTATTATCTAATTTGATTTGTTCTATTAACCCCTTAAGGACCAAGGCCATTTTTCAATTTCTTTCCCTTAAAGACCAGGGCTATTATTACATTTCTGCGGTGTTTGTGTTTAGCTGTAATTTTCTTCTTACTCATTTACTGTACCCATACATATTATATACCGTTTTTCTCGCCACTAAATGGAATTTCTAAATATACCATTATTTTCATCATATCTTATAATTTATTATTAAAAAAATTATAAAATATGAGGAAAAAATGGAAAAAACACACTTTTTCTAAATTTGACCCCCAAAATCTGTTACACATCTACAACCACCAAAAAACAACCATGCTAAATAGTTTCTAAATTTTGTCCTGAGTTTAGAAATACCTAATGTTAACATGTTCTTTGCTTTTTTTGCAAGTTATAGGGCAATAAATACAAGTAGCACTTTGCTATTTCAAAACCACTTTTTTTCAAAATGAGCGCTAGTTACATTGGAACCCTGATATCTGTCAGGAATACCTGAATATCCTTTGACATGTATATATTTTTTTTAGAAGACATTCCAAAGTATTGATCTAGGCTCGTTTTGGTATATTTCATGCCACCATTTCACCGCCAAATGCGATCAAATAAAAAAAATTGTTCAATTTTTCACAAATTTTTTCACAAACTTTAGGTTTCTCACAGAAATTATTTACAAACAACTTGTGCAATTATGGCATAAATGGTTGTAAATGCTTCTCTGGGATCCCCTTTGTTCAGAAATAGCAGACATATATGGCTTTGGCGTTGCTTTTTGGTAATTAGAAAGCAGCTAAATGCCACTGCGCACCACACGTGTTTTATGCCCAGCAGTGAAGGGGTTAATTAGGGAGCATGTAGGGAGCTTGTAGAGTTAATTTTAGCTTTAGTGTAGTGTAGTAGACAACCCGAAATATTGATCTAGGCCCATTTTTGTATATTTAATGCCACCATTTCACCGCCAAATGCGATCAAATTTTAAAAAAACGTAAATTTTTTCGCAATTTTAGGTTTCTCACTGAAATTATTTACAAACAGCTTGTGCAATTATGGCACAAATGGTTGTAAATTCTTCTTTAGGATCCCCTTTGTTCAGAAATAGCAGACATATATGGTTTTGGCGATGCTTTTTGGTAATTAGAAGGCTGCTAAATGCCGCTGCACATCACACGTGCATTATGTCTAGCAGTGAAGGGGTTAATTAGGGAGCATGTAGGGAGCTTGTAGAGTTAATTTTAGCTTTAGTGTAGTGTAGTAGACAACCCGAAGTATTGATCTAGGCCCATTTTGGTATATTTAATGCCACCATTTCACCGCCAAATGCGATCAAATTTAAAAAAAAACGTAAATTTTTTCGCAATTTTAGGTTTCTCACTGAAATTATTTACAAACAGCTTGTGCAATTATGGCACAAATGGTTGTAAATTCTTCTTTAGGATCCCCTTTGTTCAGAAATAGCAAACATATATGGTTTTGGCGATGCTTTTTGGTAATTAGAAGGCTGCTAAATGCCGCTGCACATCACACGTGCATTATGTCTAGCAGTGAAGGGGTTAATTAGGGATCTTGTAGCCTCCCTGATCCCTCCCCAAACAGCTCTCTAACCCTCCCCCTCTACATTATTGGGAGCCATCTTGGGTACTGGCAACTTTCTGCCAGTACCCAGTTTACAAAAAAAAAAATATTTTTTATTTTTTCCCCCCACTTTTCTGTAGTGTAGCTCCCCCCCCCAAGACTAAACCCCCACCCCCTCCCAAATCACTTCGATTATCTAGATTAAATTTTGTATACCCCCATATCTCCCTCTAAATTTAAACAAAATCTGTTCCATAGTGTAATGGTTCCCACCCGCTCCCTCCCCGTGCACGCGCCCGCCCGCCTCCCTCGTGCACGCGCGCGTGTCCGTGCACGCCGCCTGCGATCACGCCCACCTCTGCACTACATAATCCACCGATGGCCGCCCACCCGCCTCCCACATCAGCTCCCACCCACCAATGATTGCGGCCATCGATGTTCGGTGCAGAGATGGCCACAGTGTGGCTCTCTCTGCATCGGATGGGGTAATATGTTATTGCAGTGATGCCTCGATATCGAGGCATCACTGCAATAACGGGAAAGTGGCTGGAAGCGATCACGATTAATAAAAATCTAATTATAACTTAACAAGGAATACTAAGGCAGTATACATAATTAAAAAGTAGCAACAGATTCGATAAAAAATATCAATCGGACATCTCCGATAATAAAAACAAAGTGGTAAACAATTGCCCCAACTGAGAGTCAAAAATAGAAACAAAATGCACGTATTTCCAGATGATTAGTAACACAGTTCCAGATAGTTATAATCCAGACCACATATTAGTAGGTTGCGTAACAATCTTCATATGCTACAATAAATAACACAGTACCTGGTTATTGGCGTGTATGGTAAATACAGGAACAGACTAGACTTACTAGACGTTATGACGTCTGTGTATCTTGCTCCTCTATCCGTTAGGTCATGTGCATCGGATCTGTCAGGTTGCTCTGATTCTATTGGATGGTGTCAAAATTGAACACTTCAGCTGATCCACTTGTCCGCTCTCAATTCAGGAGAGAAAGTTATCCGCTCTTAAGTGCAATAGCACACTGGATACTGGAAAATCTTTAGAAGTGTCCCTGATGAAATTTGCCGGAACTTAAGATATTCTTTAGCACTATTCAGAAATCACAAACGTTATCACTGGTTTTAGACTATAACGGTATATAGTATTAGGACCTGGATTAGTCTTCAATAAAGTCCCAATAAGAATCTGTTTTATGCAGAAGGTACTTAGCAAAAGTACAAGTAACAATAATAAAAGATAAATTGGCTGCATTTAGCAAAACAACATCAACGCGTTTCTCCCTATGTGAGGGTCTGGATTATAACTATCTGAAACTGTGTTACTAATCGTCTGGAAATACGTGCACTTTGTTTTTATTTTTGATTCTCAGTGGTGGCAATTGTTTACCACTTTGTTTTTATTATCGGAGACGTCCGATTGATATTTTTTATCGAATCTGTTGCTACTTTTTAATTATGTATACTGCCATAGTATTCCTTGTTAAGTTATAATTACATTTTTATTACTTATTTTAATACTCTTTTTTGGCTTTTTTTTTTTTTAAACGTATTGTTCACGTTAACACATATTAGTTATCTTTACCTTTAACCTTGAGCGCTCCTAAGTATATTGTGTGTTTTGCTTCTATTTAATCCTAATTGTAGGGGGTCTTTTAGGATATTTGGGAGTTTGGTAATTAGGCCCTGCGTGCACTCTTTAGTTTCCTAAACAAGCTTCATTAAATGAAATATTCATTTTTTAATGCCTTTTCTCCTATACCTGTTTTACTGTTGGTTTATCATGACAGCTGGTGCATTTGTAGGGACGAGATATACTGAGATAAGTCGGATTTTAGCTCTTTATCAGCACTCTCATAGCAAATGTCATTGGTGTTACAGGGTTATAGAAACCAATGCTTACACTTTTATGACCAGTGAAGAATGTGGATCATGTTACAGAAAAGAAGAAAAACAAGAAATATATGTAAAACTAATAATCTACATATACAGAAACTAAGACAGTGGTTTAATTAGGTGGCTGCTCATATTGCAGTATATCGATCTCTCTCTCTCTGCTATTTTTCTTATATGGTAATTTTTTGTATTCTATACTCTCCAGTCTGCAAACAATATTTTGAAAGGGCTTCTAGTACTTTTTGAATAAACCAAGTAAATTTGTTTAAGGGTTTTAGAGTAGAAACATTTGTGCACATGCATAGTAAAATAAAAATATTATGTTTTTCTAAACATGCTTAGAAGTAGACATGGGCATTTCTCAATTCTTTCGCTAAACAAATGGCAAATATGGCCGAAGGTTGTGGCATCCTGCTTTTTGTTTGTGTAAAAGTGCAAGTTTTAGATTTACACAGATTTTTGTGTGTTGCACTTGCACAGGTAAAAATCTGGCGCTGAAAATAGCTGAATGTCGCTACTCGTGGCCATATTCAGCACTAGCTTAGCAAAAGGATCAACAAATGCACATGTCTACTTAGTAGCATTTTATAGATTAAATTGTAATACTTTTAAAGAATTTTCTTTTACAATTTAGTAGATATTTATTTTCTTTTAATGTTATCCTGCCTGTGTGACTGGCTGCACAAGATTGCAATAGGCTCATACAGCCTATAAACTGTAATTATGTACTTTAGGGAAAACCTTAGCTATTATTATTCCTTGCTAGAGTATAGCTCTAGAATCCTAAACATTTTGTACTTATAAGACATAAGTGCTTAGAATAAATGTATATGATTTCCTTGTTTTAAGCACAAACAAGGTGCAAGGAGGATCATATGCATACAGAACTTGCATGTGAACATATTTTGTGTCCAAATTAATACAAGTCCATAATTTCACATGTAATCAGGTTGACATAATAGATTTAATAAGCAGCGGATGCTGCTTTCTACCTGCGAAGTTTCCAGCTCGCCTTTAAACCTCTAAATGTCTGCCTGTTTCTAAGCCACTACAGACAGCCTCTTGTCAAATGCTTTTTTTATTAGCTTATCACAGCAGGAGATTGCTAGTTACTGTGGGCCATATATATAACACTGTGCTCCCTCCTGTAGAGTTGTGCATGACACTGCACTAATTGGCTAAAATCCAAGTCAATAGATAATACATAAATAGCCATGTGATTAGGGGGCTGTCAAAAACAGGCTAAGATACAAGGTAATCACAGAGGTTAAAAGTATATGGTTGTGCAAAGCTGGGGAATGGGTAGTAAAGGGATTATCTATCTTTTAAACAATAACATTTTTGGAGTTGACTTTCCCTTTAACTCATATAACCTTCTCTCCACATTTCCATCCCCCCTCTTCTTTATCCTGCCTACCCTCTCCCTCTTTACCTTACCTTCAGTGCATAGGAGCGCATACAACGTTGAGAGTTTATTTCACCCTTTGTTTAATCTGTTTAAACAATTGTCATGGATGTTGTTTAAGCTCAGTAAAATCTGTTACTTGGGATACATTATTTTAAAATTATACATTATCTATATTATTGTTCAATCCCCCTGTGATTGTTGTCAAATAATAAAAATGAATAATAATAAAAAACTTTTGTAAGTCTGAGGGCCCAATGATATAAAGCTCTCCACTCAGGCGAGATTATCGCTTCAGTACAGTGAGGTCGCTCAACATTTTTTAGAAACACAAATTTTTATCTTGAGAGAAGTTTATCTCACTTTGTAGGGTTCTGTATGCAAAAAAGAGAGACTTATACGGTCTAAAAAATCCTAAAGATTTTGTGAGATTTCTCTCATGGAGGCAATTTTTTGATTATCAGGTCTTGACAAAGAATTTAATATTTAAATGTTTTAGTCAGAACGACCTTTAGATGCAGCACATCAATTTTATCAATACATATATCCTTCATAACTCATGTAATGACATATGTGACATGAAACTAGTATATGTATTTATGAGTGACAATAAATGCCAGTTTCGAGTATTCCCTGCAGCTACCAGCAACCACTTTGTACAGCAGATCACGTGGTTCACCCCTTTGTCACATGCATATGACCTAAACCACTCCAGCTTACGTTTCCCCAAACCCTTGCTTTTCTAAAAGGGATATTAAAAAGCACTTCTTTAGGAAAAACAAATATGTTTAATCAAAGTAAACATAAAAAGAAACATATTGTGTAAAAAGAAAAAAACAGCAAACAACTTACTTGGTTTCTTGCAAAATGAGCACTAAGATATTCTCAGTGTAGTCCTTGAACTCAGGGAAATAAGACAGCTGACATGTTGGCAACTTAGGTTACATTCTGCCTCTTCTGAGCATGGGCAAATCTGACTCCCTATTTAGCAGACACTTAATACTAAATCAGCTCAAGTTTTAAGACATAAACATATGCCTTCTGTAGAGACCCGTGATTGGGTGGGCCATTTAAAATGATGAATAATACACAGTGCAGTGATTTCTAGTAAGTATAAGCCACTGCTTAGAGTTTTTTTTTTTTTACAACAATGAAACATACTGTTTTATATCCCTTTAAGAGTCCTTGAGCAGACAGTTGTTGAAGGCATTTAGAGGTATTCCAAGCCCCAATTGACTTTTATTTTAGTATGTTATGTATGGAGTTTTAATAAATAGGAACATTTAAGAAGGATGAAGGAATATTTTGGTTAGTACATATTTTATATAATTGCTTTAGAATAGAGTTTATTTTAAAGGGGCATGCAACCCAAATTTTCTCTTTTAGAATTCAGATAGAACAAACAATTGTAAACAAATTTACAAGTTACTTCTATTATGAAATCTACTTTATTCCCTTGATATAATTTGCTGAAGGAGCATCAATGCATTACTGACAGCTCTTTCATGATTCAGATAGAGCATGAAATTTTAAGCAACTTTCTAATTTACTCTTATTATCAATTTTTCTTCGTTCTCTTGCTATCTTTATTTTAAAAGCAGGAATGTAAATCTTAGCAGCCAGCCCATTTTAGGTTCAGCACCATGGATAGCGCTTGCTTATTGGAGGCTTACATTTACCCACCAATAAGCAAGCATAACCCAGGTTCTCAACCAAATATGGGCCGGCTCCTATGCATCATATTCCTGCTTTTTAAATAAAGATAGCAAGAGAACGAAGAAAATTGATGATAGAAGTAAAATAGAAAGTTGCTTAAAATTGCATGCTCTATCTGAATCATGAAAGAAAAAAAATTGGGTATAGTGTCCCTTTAACTAGCATAGGATATGTACATATTCTTTTTCAACAATGGATACACTCAACTAGATTACAAGTGTTGCGCTAACTGCAACGCAAGTGTGGTATGTTTTTTTGTTAAACTCCCTTGAGCGTAGGGTTACCATATTGACGCTTTAAAAAGGGACACATATGAAAAATGCATGTCAGGGTTCTTATACAAAACATTTCTTTAAACAGCCCTGAAAACAGCCCTGCCATATGTATTTTTCATTACATGCTCTGTCTGAATCATGCAAGCTTAATTTTAACTTTCCTATCCCTTTAAATATTTTTAAAGGACCAGTCAACACAGTAGATTTGCATAATCAACAAATGCAAGATAACAAGACAATGCAATAGCACTTAGTCTGAACTTCAAATGAGTTGTAGATTTTCTTTCTGACAATTTTAGAAGTTATGTGTCTTTCCACTCCCCCTGTACCATGTGACAGCCATCAGCCAATCACAAATGCATACACGTACCATGTGACAGCCATCAGCCATTCACAAATGCATACACACTTATTCTTGCACATGCTCAGTAGGAGCAGATGACTCAAAAAGTTTAAATATAAAAAGACTGTGCACATTTAGTTAATAGAAGTAAATTTGAAAGTTGTTTAAAATGGCATGCTCTATATGAATAATGAAAGTTTAATTTTGATTGAGTGTCCCTTTAAGTAATTACATTCTGTAGAATTCAAGCATTGCTTAATTTTCAATATATAACCAAATAAACTCTTTCTTATTCGGAGGGTAAAATGTGTGTGCTCGTGGAGCAAAAGGTGTCAATTGTAATTAATTTCAGTAGATATTTTTTCTTACAAGGAAGTAAACTGCTACATACTTTATGATAAGCTTTGCATTTTCTATATTACATATAGGTTGTGTAGGTGTTACTTTCTTCCAAACTTTATCATAGAAATAGCAAAATATGTCTACCATTCATGTTACTACGGAAATTATTTAACTCAAAACAATTTCGGGCTAGATTATGAGTGAAGCGCCAATTAGCGCTCCCACTCGCACATTAACTTTGCTAAACAGAGGCTTTATGTGCGTGTTGGGTTGCTCTCGTATTACAAGTTGAAAGTAAAAAGTTTGTGCACAAAAAAGCTGAACTTTGAAGATCGTGAACCTGTTGATGTATTCCCCCATAGACTTCGATGGAGCATGAAAAGTGGAAAAACCTACCACCCTTACTTGCTAACCCGATCGTGTTTACTCAAGGGCACTAACCCAACATGAAATATGAATATTTCACATTCCAATGTTCTTCACATAGGAAAATATGTTCTATTTATACTTAAAAAAATAAAAATAAATGTTATATATATATGTATATATAAAACCAATAGGCCAGCACTCACGGTTAGAAGAGCAGCTACCCACGGTGCTTCCACAGTCTAGATAGAATGAGCAAAGAAAGGATGCACTCGCCAGGATTTTCAGTGTTACCTTTTAATGTAACATTTTGGGGTGTTAACCCCATCGTCAGACAAACAAAATAACACTGTTATTTTGTTTGTCTGACAAAGGGGGTAACACTCCAAGACATTACATTAAAAGGTAACACTGAAAATCCTGTTGAGTGCATCCTTTCTTTGCTGATTATATATATATATATATATATATATATATATATATATATATATATATATATATATATATAATTCGTAAAATATATATCTATATATAGGTATATTTTAGTCTCATAGGTATGGGCACTCACAGGAATTTAAAAATTCAAGCTTTATTGGAGAAATTTCTTAAAAATCAATGTCAACGTTTCGGCCCAGAGTCAGGCCTTTATCAAGACAACATGTCCTGAAAAATTGGCAAAAAGAAAAAAATACAAATAAATATACAAATACAAGTGTGTAACATGCAATAGAAGAAAACCATGTATTTCCTAAACACAATAATGTGTCATATTTTATCTACCGTATCATATATGACATGCAAATTAAAATAATTACAAATGCAATGTACAAACTATCTACACTTGAGGTCACCCTATATATCCAGAAACAGCTAAACAACTAAAGGTGAAGTGTTTGGCGACCAACATTCCTCTATATATATATATATATATGAAGATCTATTAAAAAAATACTTAGAATATATTCCCCTGTTAAAAACATTGGAATGTGAAATATTTACATTACATACACAGTTAAAGACTTTATTATATATGAATATTGCATAAATATGATATATATACATATATATATATATATGATATAGCAGTGATTTTTAACCTTTTTTTTGCCGTGGCACACTTTTTTACATTAAAAAATCCTGTGGCACACCACCACCCCAAAATTTAAAAAAAATCACACATTGTAGCCTAATACAGCATATATATACACATACAAACACACACACACACATACTGTATGTATTGTGCTGTTATGCCATGCCTCCTACAAACTACCCCTGCACTGGGAGTAAAAAACAAGCAAAGTTTAAAAAATATGTCACACTGTTGTCAGTCTGCCGTGGCACACCTGAGGATCTCTCATGGCACACTAGTGTGCCACGGCACACTGGTTGAAAAACACTGTGATATAGTATACATACTGTTTGTATTTATGTGTATATGTCTCTAAATACATATAAAAACATACATATGTACAAACATATAAAAGAGTCATTGTATCATACACGTGCTACTTCCGTCAAGTGCAAAGAGCTATGATATACCCCCTATCGCTCGCGCTCAACAGTTAGCGTGTCACTTGTAATCTAGCCCTATATCATGCATATGATTATTTTGTTGCTTTGAAAAAAGAAGTGACAAGGACAATGTACTCAGGGAAACATCTGTGAAGATTCCTGGTTTTCAAAGCTCAAGGAATGCCTTTTTTCAATAATGGGCTAGGCTCTCCCAGTCTCTTTTCTTTCTTATGATGCATCTTGTTTGCATAGCTTTTCTATAGCCAGTACTCTAGTACTAAATTTTCAGTATAGGTGGAGGTTTAAAAATACAAAAGCAGATATTTTAATTGA